>NW_026623306.1:1627450-1652525 GCF_030028575.1 Malurus melanocephalus
CGGCGCCTCCTCGCCCGCCCGGCCCGCCCGCCGCCCCTCACCGTGTAGTAGGAGAGCAGCCCCGCGTTGTAGTCCAGCACGAACCAGCGGTACTGCCAACCCTTCATCACATTTGTCCATTTGCTCAGCGGGCCCTCCATGATAGACGCCATCTTAGCACCGGACCGGCACCGCCGCGCACGCCGCGCTCTCGGTGAGGGGAGCGGGGGAGAGACTCGGCGGCCGCCGGGCGGGGAGAGGCGGGGCACGCAGCGAGGGGGCGGGACCACGGGGCTCCTCTGCCCCAGGGGGCGGGGTTTGCGCGCGCAGTGGGGCGGGGCCGTGCGGCGCGCGGGGGCGTGAGGGGAGCGGAGCGCGGCGGGGGCGGCTCCGGTGTCCGGAGAGATGGAGTTTGGGATCTGGGGATTGAGGGCGCTGCCTGAGGGATTCCATACCGGCGGCTTYCCCTCACRRCTCGGGGAGGCAGTGGGCGAGGCGYGAGGGAGGGYTGTGARGTGGCAGCGCTGCGGTGAGGGCACGGCGCRCTGGCGCTGTGGAGTGTGAGGGCAGGAGGGCGTCATGCTGTCCCTCAAAGCACTTTGGAACATTTTAGTTCCTCTCTAAAACGCTTGACACCGCTTGGAAGCTTTTAGCGTCTATCGCTGTTGTGCTTGTCCCTCTACCTCTCGGTTTTTCGCACGTCCAAAAGTGCCTTAAGTTCTAAACCGAAGTGGGCTTAACAATGGAGTCCGAGGGGGCTTCTCTTCAAAGTGTTCCACGTCCACAGTGAATAAAAACCATGCACGACTCGAGATAACCTTTAAAGGTTAAGGCTTCAGTATGACACAGCTTTCCTGTGGACTGATCCAAGAATGTGGAATGAATTCCCCGGGAGCTACGGACAATTGCAAATCTGTTGTTCAGCACAAGTATGGTTTTGGCACTGAACTCCTCTGACATAAGTACAGAACTTGAGTTGTGTTTTAACATAAAAACCTCAAAGGACCCATAAGGATACTCATGTTCCTTCCTAGGGATCAACAAAAAAGCAGCAGAAATAGTGCTTTTACCATGAGGTTTGTGTTTATCATGCAGTCTTYAGTGAATTCATTAGCAGCTTTTTTTTTCCTTCCCCCCCCCCCATAGCCCCTCTTTATTCTTTACTGTAAAAATGCCTTTATAGTAAAGCTGAAGKAGGTTTAGTGTCTCACAATACTTCAAATTTATATGAAGTTAAACTAAATTCAATGGAAAATCACCCCTTTAGTGAAAAAGAATCGCTCAGACGCAGTGTGTTTGAGTTTAGCAAATAAGAAATATTCCAGATTTCAAATTGTCTCCCCATTTCACATGTCACACTGTATACTAGTTTGCTACCAAATGGAATTTAGAGCACTGATACTCCTTGGAGTCACCTGGCGKCGTGTTTATGCGTGGGGTTACCAGTTTAAGGTACCTAATGCACAATCCGGTTTTGAAATCCGGCTTGTTAATTTAGATAACATTCTTTTTCAATCTGCATATGACCTTAGTAGTCTGTTTTGTTCTTCAGTTTCACTGACTAAACAAAKCAGGGCTGCCTAGAGATTATAGGCAGGCAAGCAAAACAAAAAAACATCAGATGGTGCCAGAACATTACTAGTGCTGCCAGTTAAAGCTGTAGCTGGGCTGGGGCTTTATTATCTCAGATCACTACTTTGGCTGTATTATGCTACAGGAGTTGAAACAATGCAAATGGGGAAAAAAATAAAAAAAAAAAAACACCAAAAAATCTCTTGGCTGAAATCTAAAAAACCTGTGTGTAGGCAGAGCATCCCCAGTCAGAAATTCTCCACAGAAGAGCTTTTTATTTACCTAGGTTTGCTGGAGGCTGAATTTTCTGAACTTCGGCTTACGCTGAATGTCTTACTCATTCTTTGTTCTCTTTGACTCTTTTTGAGGGGAAAAGTGACAAAAGACTTGTAGCCACTAGAAAAAGCATGTATTTTAGATATCTCATTTTAGCTAAAAGCTTAGAGTAGGAAAAGTTGTGTTAACAGGTAAAAAAGKGGGAACGCAACTCGCAGTTTCTCTTATAAATGTAGTGTGGATGTTCTCCTTGGGTTAATTTGGCAGAGATCGGAGAAACATTCTTTTTCAAAAAGCGCCAGACAAATTGAAACAAATACATTTGAAATGACAGTATTCGAGCATCATACAATGTCATCCAGGTTTATGTACTTTCATGGCATGKTCTGTCTTCTGTGTCTGTCAGATTACTCCCCTATRTTGAACATGGATCAKGAGRGTTCTGTTTAAGGGTTTAGGCTGWACTACTYAGATTGTTCTGATAAAKATTCTTGGGGYCCATTCAAATTCTTTTGAAAGATCAATGGAAACATTTTAGTTCATTTAAACAAATCAATTAACTGAAATCAGCCACAACTGGGCTATAACCTCTCTTGATATCCTTTGTATTTGAAATCATTAACATCAATGATTTTGAATTAAAAAATGGCTTCAAATGGAAGTTAGTGAGTAATTTCTTAACAGAATAATTTAGTTTGCTTTTACGTGTTCCATCTGAATCCAATCTGGACCAGTTACAAGGAGCTGTTATTTTCTGTAATTATTGATAGTTTTATTATGATGTTCTCCATATTTTACACAACTTAACTCAGACTAGAGTGTCACCCTCTGTAAAATTACTGTCATCTGAGAGAATAATGTACTACAGAGATAACAGAACTGGGCTGAAGGTAGCAGCTGTTACCTTGTGCTGCCTTTGTTCCATGCACTGCTCCATCAGCTGAAAATCTTGTCCAGCACCATTCTCTTGCCACACAGAGATCTCAGTTAAATTATCCTGCCATAGTGTCCCAGCCACACACAGATTTCCTGGCCAGCCACAATGTTTAGCCCATGAAGTGGCCTCTGAGGTACTCAGAGTATCCCAATAGGAATGTAGGGGGAAACATCAGATATGCCCAGTCCTTCCTCTGTTTTCCAGGGCACTGTGATTTGCACCCTACTTAAAAAAATTTGTTCTATGTTATTTTTCGTTGTCCAAGCTTGCCCAGTAAATTACATTTTTGCCCATCACAGTTTAAATCTGCATGGTTTCTAGCCAAAAGGAGGATACTGCTGATCAGAGTGAATACCAGTGAAAGACCAGGGTAGACAATGGAAGCRTGAGAATACTGGGAGYCTGATTCTTTAAGATGAACATGCTTTWYTGTTGTAAATTTTGCTGAAGTTATGGCTGAAATAACTTAGAAGAACCTCAGTGATGAAGTTGTGGCTTGTGGGTTTCCTTAAGGGTGTCTGGGAGTGTGACTGGCAGCAGTGAAAGTGGCTTTAGGTTCTCCCAACAGCTGCAATTGCTTGGGGTTCTGAGGAACATAAGGAAGGCATTTGAGAAGAAGRCAAACAACATTTTGTTTCGGTTTCTTTTCCAACTTCAGAAATGTGCTGGTAGTTTAATTTTGTATTGCTTATCCTATAAAATCACTATGTTGACTACTGACAACATAATCATCATAATTAAGAATTTATGTTTTAGCCTAATAGCCCCCCTAATAGTGGGATTAGGGTTTTTTTGCTTGTTGATAGCAAATAATGTCTTTTATTTGTACCTTCAGGAAAGCATTCCCTCCGTTTTATTTTTTATGGGTAACAAATGCAATAATAAACTACAATCAAGTAGAAGATGGAACATTGTGAGTCATCTTCAGACTTCAGCTACTGTCCTTTGCAGGTATTTTCTAGTCTCTATTCACATCTCGACTACGCTAAGAATGGAAGCAATGTCAGAGCCTAAACATTTTTTGTTTTATTTCTTCAGAATTATGTTTGGTTTAGAGTATTACAGAGAGGAAGATAGATGGGAGAGAATCACCTTCACCCTACAAGCAGTCATTCTTCAAAGAGGATAATTAAATCAAGTATGACAGTAAGTGCCATTGTAAGTAGATTTTCTGAATAGATTTATTATACTGTTACTGGTTTTAATACCAATGTTTATGGAAAAAATCAACAAGACAGTGGAAGGAGGACAGTAGTTGGTTTCTGAGGCAAACAAATAATTCTCTTGGGCCTTTCTTGCCAATTCTGTGATTCTACAGAAATTCTACAGAAATTCTATTATTCTATTCTGAAATAAAAGCCATTAGAAATAAATTTTCTCAATTCTGTTAATTTTAATCTACTTTGTCTCTGATTTTAATGAATCATCATAAATTCCTCCACGTCAGGGATGAGTAACCTCACTGGGGGCTAAGCAGACCTTTCTGAGTCTTCTAAATGACTCCATATTAGCATACTCTGGGAAAAATCGAATTACAGCAGGCTGTATGGAATTCAAGTCATCAGGTCTCAGAATTCCTGTTCTGTTTCTGCTTAATATTTGTGCCTGTGTTTGGTGTAAGTTCACAAGGGAAGGGACTTTTGTTTTTGAACATTAAATCTGCCTTCCTACTGTTCAGAATCTCATTCTTCAAAGTGATGTTTAGAGCTGTGCTGGAGAGCATTGGAATATTGGAGCCATTTYCCCAAAACCTGTGGAATATGTTCAGCCAAAATGTGATACCATTTAAGACAGGGCTGAAGACTCTCTCTTGCATTTAAAATAGGTAGAGATGATTCTGAAACTCAGATTTATTGTGTGTTTAGTTATTTAATCCTCTCTGGTAGTGCTGTATGTCAGAGGGATGATGCAGCAAAGACGCAGCTGACTCACCTCGCTGGCATCGACACTTGGCAGGACTGGGAGGAGTTTGTCAGATGTTGCAGTGTGTTAAAAACAGGGCGTGAAGGTGCTCGGTTAAGCAACTCCACTGACTCACTAAATGGCCAAATCTTGTTGCAATATCTGCAGAGAAATACATTTTAAGGACACAAAATAGCTTTGAAACAGTAACRTAACTTAAAATTTTGGTGTGGTCTCTTAAGATTAAATTGAGGTTTTGCAGGACATATATTTGATATAACATTATCTGGGAGTTGCAGGAGTGTAAACTGACACTTTAGGACTCAACATGTCTTCAWGAAGCACATTTCTGAGCTTGCTGAGAGGCTTGGCAGTTGAGAAATGTCATTGTCTTCTCTGCACTCATTTTACATGAAGGGCAGAGAATTCCTCCTACAAATCCTGGTCACACTTGAGATCCTTCAGTGTTCAGAGGCGAAGTGTTAATAGGAGTAAAAATTTAATGGGAAAAGCACCTCGTAACGAAGTCTGTAACTTAATCATAGTATAAATCTAATCCAAACTAATTTTAAAAATTACCCAGCTTTTATACTGAAGAAATAGTTACACAGGCTATTTTCCATCTGTACATTGGCTGAGCTCTGGTAATCTGAAAATCAATCTAGCAAGTAGAAAAATGCTGGAATGAATTTTGTCGGCAGAACAATTCACTGTAATCCTTGTATTATTTTATTATAAAACTTACAGCATCAGAATTTACTCTTCAGATCAACATGCCATGGGCATTTTTAAAATTCAGCTGGACAAGGTGCTATCTTGAATAGTCTGTACTTTTGCCAGGAAAGAATAGAGCATATTATCCTTGAGAATAATACGGTAATTTCAACCTGGTATTGTGTGAGTCTATGATTCTTTGCTGAGTACAGGAGTTTAGAACTCACAGCATGCTGAATCCCATTTTATACTCCTAATGCATTGCTTAGATGGGTAATGTCTCATCATTTGATTTAAACATCTTATCATCCTCTGGGCAGAATGTATTTAAAATTTAATGCAGAAGTCCCTGCTATTTTCTCAACCGCAAGTAAGTGATTCCTACTTTAGCCTCCACAGAGACTTTGAAAAGATACGGAGGAATGCTGCTCAACTGGAATGTTTCCTTCATTGCAGCTGTGGTATGCAGCCTACTGGTGCAAAAAGGCAAATAAGCACAATCTCTTTTCCCAAAGCTTTCTCACCATCACCTTTTTTCACAGTGTTTGGCCTATTAATATGTTTCAAATAAGGTTACTTGTTCTYTGTAGCCAGTTTTGCAAGAATGCAATACATCCATCATCATCTTCTCACAAAATTTAGACTTCCAGTAGAGTTTGTTGTGTAGCAAATTTAGCAAGGGAAAAGGTAAGAACTCAATTAATATTTTAGATATTGTCACCAATCATAAGGATTATATGTTGTGTTTCTTTTCAGTTAAGGAGTGGTTTTTTTTTTCTTTATACACTATATTTATTTGTTTTTAACAGATACAGCAATATCAAAGGTAATATTTAAAACTAGTGTGTATACATGCAAGTAGGTTCTAAAATCTATGTGTATTATTAGGCTGTTGTGAACAATTTCCATGCTCTCTGGTTAAATGTCATAGTAAAATCTGAAGGAAAAATGTGGTTTTCCCTTTTTTTTTTCTCCTGTCTTTTTTTTTTCTCCAGGTAAATAACAGACATCTGACTATGGTAATTTTTAGGGTATTAAGTAGGAAATCTAAGGARATGAAAGGAAGGATTAAAGGAAAGTCAAGCAGACCTAGAGCTGAGCAATCCATCATAAAACACAAATACAGTGTGTGCCTTTATTGTTCATTAATTTCCATAACAAGAAGTATTAAAGGGGTATCTGTTAAAACGAAGTTTCCACTGTAACAGTTTAGAATCAGTTTCTGTCTCCTCTACATTTTCTTCTGGAATTTAAGATAAAGTAATTTTCCTTTAGGTCCTGATTTGGGACGCCAAACAGATTTTTCTTTAGAGTAGCTGTTTCTTGTGTAAGAATGAGAAACAAAAGTAGCAGGGTTTATCCTACCAAAAATTGGAGAATATTCTTTCTTCTTATCTGAGAATGAAAAAAATCCTTTTTGATGCCTGCTTAAAGGATTTGCTTCCTCCTTGTTCTGATGAAAGCAAAAATGCAGAATTATTTTTTCATCTTACTCAACTCCCCTCTCGCTCTCTGTTCTATGAGAAATAAAAAAGGGGAAAAACTAATTTAGTAGAAGAAAAATAAGTAGCCACCAAAACAGGCAGAATAAACTGAGATTGCTCCCCAGAAATCATGATCTGTACTTGGACCAGGATTTAGAAAGCAGATGGGTGCCTTGCTATCATGTCAGCTCTYAGGAGCTGTCAGGAGAGTATTCCATCTATGTGTGAACTTGCAGACTTGTGCGGAATGCAGCTACATCTGATTTCCAGATGAAGTGAGACTTCAATTCGCAGCAGCACCTCCTGCAGCTCCATCAGCTCGGTATCAGCAGGAAGAAAACTCAGGTTCAAGGATCGGGGGAAGCCCTCACACATCCTGAATTCAAAAGCCTGGCAGATATTATTGGATACATTAATCTGCTGTCTAGACTTAAACAACAATCAACTCCAGCTCAGGTAAATCACTGGAAGTCTGGAAATACACCAGGGCAGTCTCACTACATTTTCCACTCCTASCATTTTCCATAGCTACTAGCTATTGCCACTGATGGGAGACACAACACTGGGCAACAGACCTTTCTGCTGAGCCATCATTGCTGTTTTTATATTATGTTCTTATTTTCATTAAGGGACTTATTTTCACTAAAGGACTCGATTATTTAAAGGAGGGCTTTGGGTTGTTGRGTTTTTTTCAGTAAAAGAGTAGGATTTCTGTGGGGTCTTTTAATGATATCATAGCCTTATTTTACATTTTAGTAGTCAGACCTTACTTTGCCCCTTCTCTAACATGAACAGTTTTGCTGATTTTTGCTGAAGTTGAACTTGCTGAGAACTGTTGAAATACGCCCAGATGTCATGGACTGAAACAAAGGAAATCCTACTCAGCTTGTAGGCAGCAGCACACAGAGGGCAGCTCTGTTACTCACTTTATAAGCCAAGAAAATCTAGGCCTTGTTTCATCTGTGTGCTTCCAAGTTTCAAAAGTTCAGTCTGTGAACTTCCCAGTGCCCTGATAAACTGTTGCAGCAGTAACTGCAACAAAACTTCTAAGAAAATCCTACAATAACATTAATATTAAAATCTCTAAATGCTACTGGAGTTAAGCAAATTCTCTGGACAACTGACAAAATGGAGAGTTACATCATTTRCTTTCCATTGCCCAAGAGAATTAGTTTTTGAAAATAAGCTTGTAAGGAATGTACTTACAAGGAAGTGTAACAATAAAAATCATCTGCAGTATACAGTGAAACTTTCATTTCCATAGCATAAGCTGGAGTTGGTTGTGCTGAGGACATTGAACTTTCTTACAGTGGTGTGTTTACTTGAGGTATGCACAATAAATACTTTGTTCTAATTTACTGGTCAAATGTGCAATGCAGTTTGTAGATTAGCTGCCTTAAGCCTTTGGAAATTAGTTACCAGCARAGAAAAGCAYGAGTTTAGTCGGGTGTTTCCAGTCCAGGCCAAATAGCCCAAATGTTGTTCATTCCTCTGTGTTCCTTTGGTATTGATGTAGTTACATGTACATAACCAGTAGCAAAATTTATCACACTGACTTAGAGATTAAAGCATTTAACTACCCAGTTAAGCTCTGCTATTCATAATGCATAAGCAAAAGAGGAGGATCTGAGTGTATCATTAGCATTACACTCTCTGTTTTATGTTCCTAGTCTGACAAATAGAGGACAGATACAGCTCTCTCAATATAGCAAAAACAGTAGCAAATGAGCTGTTGTCTTAGCTGTCTTTCAGATTTTGGTTTGCATATCTGTCAATTTTAGACAAAACAAAATCCTACACACAGTTTTCCCTGATCCAGCTGTCACCTACATACTGATAACATTAACCCATCTGTCTGTAAAATATCACATCTATTTGGCTTTACACTTTTGAATGGGAATTTAATCTGCTAAATACCAGCAGTGATGTCTTACACTGAATTGCTACAGTCCCTGCATTAAATTTACTCATTGCACTGAATTTCTAAAACACGGAGACGACAATTTTCTTTTCTTGTAGWTAGTGGACCAATCTTATGCCCTTTGTCTTGACTGTGGAGTTAAYTTAAAATTTCGCTGTTTTTTAGCTTGAATCTTCTACACCCCCAAATCCTTAGCTGTAGTACTTTAAACATTTCAGAGGATGATCTGTGYGGTGTCAGCTGGCGCAGTGTGAAGCATAGGTAATGCTCTGCAGTGTGATTGATCTCAGTGGTGCTTGGCTGACTGAAATGATGGCTGTCATTTCTGTTCCCAGCAGCAASTTGGGCATATTCTGTACTGTGAGTGCTCAGACTGTGTAATTAGTTTTTGGAAATGTTCATTTTTTTCATGCACTGAGGAACTCTGCTGTATGCAATCTGCCATTGTCTGGGGTTTTTGAATATATTTAATAATCCTGTGTCAGGATTCCHGATGCTAAGAAATTCAGACACTTAGATACAGAGTTTGGGGAGATGGACAGATTAATAGATGTATATATGTACATAGATGTGTGTGTGTGTGCCCTCAGGAAAAAAAATGGCCTATATGTGAAAATCAAGTCATATGTTTGTGTTAAATCAGGTTTGCATTACAGTGAAGGCATTGCCTAAGGCATAAAAGTGTCTGCAGGAACAATGCCTTCATTTAGACAGGCTATGGACCAAGGGCTGGGTAGGGAGTCCTGTGGAATGGCCACAAAGTATTACAAGCTGAGGAGAGCTTTCTGGTACCATGTATCAGAGTGTTTAAATGGGAAATCAATAGACTTCATATTCYATGCATTTTTAATTATTTGTGCTTAAGCCCTGACAACCAAAGCATGAGTTAAAAAGGGATTTGGGTTTCTGAATCTCCAGGGTGCATATTTTCAACCTTTTCTTTGCAACCTTGAAGGCCAGAAATTTCCTATTTTTTTCTGTTTCCTTGTTGCCTTTTTTTGTTTAATTAAATTTCAAATAACTCATGCAAGCTCTTAACTCCGGAGTATGGAGTTTTATTTTAAAAAAAAAAAGCCCAAACCAGAGATTGGAAAATGTTGGCAGCTGGTAGAATTGAATTTGTTTTCTAGAGCATGCCATATTTGAAAAGAATAAGTAGACAGGCAGAAAATGAAAAAGGATCRTCTTCCAAGCAGATAGGCCCTGTTTATCTAAAGTGGGACAGGGAAAACTTTTATCCCACATAACTTTTACTTTTGGATGGCATTTGAATTGGCCTTGAGTGTTTGGCAGCTCATCTGTTGAGCCATCTGTTTCAGATTATGCATGCTCGGAGGGCRCATTGCACCCAGGCTTACAGTTCCCCTGAACACAAGAAATTTGAATTGGATTTGCAGTTTAGTGATCAGTAAGCATGCATGTGCATGTACATGTGCATGACACAGCTAAATAAACTGTTTATTTGGGACAAATTGAGGCATTCCTACAGCTGGAGGAACCTGAGGGAGGTTAGGAGGGGAAAGCCTTGGGCCTTGTTCACTGGCCTGTGCCCCCTGTCAGTGCTCAGGCAAGGGAAAACAASAAAAAAACCACCCAAGGTCCAAGAAATTTCTCTTCTAGACTGAAAAGTTCTGAATAAACTAAGAGGTTATGCATTACCCAGTTTTACAGCTCCTTTAGAAAGTGTCTTAAAGAGACTGTACGGTAAAGAAACTGCAATTTGGCTCCCTCTGTTAATGAATCATCTCCAGTCCCATCACAAGCAGAGATGAACTGGGTAGTGAATCAGAAAGCTATAACCAACACTTTGAGAGTCTTTGTTATGCCTGAGTACATCATGGCCAGGAAAGAGGATTTGATCCATAAACTTTAATGGTGCATTATGTGAAGCTTGTATTATTTATGGCATACTAGTAGCACTTATCTTTTTCATGTTATCGGCTTTGAACATACTTCATTTTTTTTTGCTTTTCTTTTTTTTTCTAGGAATATACTGCTTGTCCCACCCCTCCCTTTTCCTTCCTTTCCCCAGAATGCTGACTCAATTGCTTTTACTCTTTCAGTCAGCTTGCAATTTTAGGCATTTCCGTGTCCAGTTTTCAGGGGAACACTTTACTTCCCTCTCATGAGCAGTGTGCACATCTCTTGTAGCTGTTGAATCTTGTGCTGGCTGTAGATAGAGGAGATTTCTTTGCAAGCAGTAGCTACTGACACAAGACCATCTGCTCTTCATGAAATTCTCTGAACCCATGGACTTGGATAGCRATTGTGCAGTTGTGTATGAGAAGAAAATTTGGCTCACATARTRCAGTGATGGAAGGAATGGTAAATCTAGAACCAGCCAGGAGATTTGAGGGATAAATGCAATTTTATCTTAGATTCTCTTTCTAGATTATTATATTTCTTTTTTTACAGGTTTCCATATTAACCAAACCCCCAGACTGCATTGCTAGCAAAGTTTGAGTCCTCTGGTAATGAGGATCAGACTTGAGTATAGTTTATAATAAATTGGGAAGAGCATTGACCAAATGTAGATGTATTGTTTGGGCAGATYTTATTCAATGTGCATGAAGAGTCTTTATTATGACATTAGATTGAGCTTGGAAATATTTCTTCTTGCTTCAAGYAGCACACATAGTTAATTTAATCAAGTAACTGCATATGTCCAATTAAACATGTAACATCTAAAATTTTAGGGGTTTTACTTTTTGTAATGTGTTTAATYTGCTCATCTGATCAAAAATAGATCTTCATATTACTTTGCTTAGTCAAGTATTAAATTCTATTACTTTTAAAATTAGTAATCCCAAAAGAGCTACAGGAATTGATGAACATTATTCCAATGTTAAAAAATTAAGTTACCTGAAGGAAAATAGAAGTCTAATTAAAATATTGCCTTGTTGAATCCTCTTAGTAGAATAAGTGCTTTCCTCATATGAGAAATTTATGAAGTTATTGCAGAGCTGTAAGGGCAGGGATCAGAACTGCAGATATGTATAAAAGTCAGCTGTATGAGAATGGCAGAGGGAGACAGAGACAGATTCTGTGCTGGTTTTAGAATCCRCCAAGGACGAATGTGCTGTATTTTGGGCAAGAGAACTCTTTTAGCCTAATGCCATCTGGCTGGCTTTCATCTGTGCCAGTTGTTACACAGTCCAAGCTGCTTGTCCTGCCTCTGCCACATTTCTTGAAGTAGGAATTAGATTTAAAATACAGTAATTTCCAGTAGCCTGATTGGAAACATATCTATGAAATTACTTAGAAACACAAGGAAGCAATCCAAGCTTCTGTGCTTCTGTCAGAGACTTTAATCAGAAATTTCCTCATCCATGTACTGAAGCAATCTTTGGATACTTTTCCCCTTCGAAGCCTCACTGGCTGCAAAAAYCCTGACTGCAGGATCTGCTTCAATTTGTTGTCCAATGCGCATGATAAATTCACTTAAAACACACATAAAACCTCCCAACACATTCCCACTCAAGGTCTTCTGTTTCATTCTTTTAATTAGTAACTATATAGCTGTATTTATAAATACAACAATATGGGTTTTCTTCACTTTGATCTTTACAAGGTACCTGCATGGTTTRTATTTTTGGGCTGGCAGTTGGGCTGTCTAGCTAATGGATTTGTTCTGCAGTCCTCGCTTGGAGACCCACAGCAAATTTTTAGCCTGGGATTTATTCCCAACTTAAAAGAATGGGAGTTGAGCTAAATTAAGCAACTCATCTATATATTCATTTTACAGTTAATTAATAGCTCTGGTGATGATTTGATGTATTTTTTCTCAAGCTCATCTGTATATATGTAATTTGTCATCATTACTGCTATCACAAAGAAAGGAGAGAGAAATTAATGAAATAATTTTGTACAGATATTTTGGTAAAGAAATCATCACAGTATACCTGATTGAAACAGGAACAAATTATGTATCTTCACTAAACATAAAGAGACTGACAGTCTAGAATGTTTCGGTTTTACATGYAATTTGAATGTCTTTTGAATCATGGAGATAGTTTCAGGAAGAATACATCTTCTCTTTCTGCAAAACTCATCCATCTATTTCACTTCATCTACCTTATATGGCTTCTGCCTCTGTTTTACACCCAATGCCTTGATACTTTTCCCCTTTGCAGCTCAGTGTTCTTTGTTCTCTGTTCTTGGTTCTCAGTTTTATACCTCATATCTATTCMTCTTGTGAGCACTTTGAGGGGGCGTTGTCCTTCTAGAGAAGGTCAAATTTGTTTGTCATTGAACTGATTCAACAAATTAAATTGATCTGAAAAATCTTGGTGGTTTGATATTTGTGCGTCATCATCAAYAATTTTAGTAATCTGATGTAGGTATTTATGTATAAATATACTGATACACTCTTCAATTGCTTCTCATATTTTGTGAATCTCATTTAAATTAGTATTACCAATAACAGTGGGAGTTAACAGAGTCTTTCAGATTCTGCTRTACATTTTTAAGACCAGAATATATTTGAATGGAATTTTATTTGTAACGAGARCAAGTTTGATTGAAAAACTGTTGTGAAGCTACTTAATCCAYGATGTATTTTTSAAAGTCRCAGTGATGATTACAYTGGAATTATTTACTACAGCTGCTTYAAATGCCACTAARASTCATTTAAAGAAACATWTTTTCATGAATGGTCACCAGAYTTTCACAGCTGTAGTTGTGTAGCTATATCTGTTTATAGCTGTATCAGCTTCACCTGTTCAACAGGTGAAATATATTTTATTACAGATAACAGGACAGGAACATAAGGTGACACAGAGGCAGCAGCTGATGAGTTCAAATTCCATTAATGCCCTTTTGCATCTGATTAGTCACATGCACACCTTAACAATTCCATTGAGGCTGAATTGCTGCTGCATTACTTCTGCAATTTAATCTTAAAAAAACYCAAACAAAATCAACTAACCAAACAAACCAGTAAACAAATCAGTCATCAATCAAATAAYTTGGTCATATTTAAGGATATTTCTTGTTTTAATTGCATTGTGTGTGCAATCAAATGAGAGCCTATTTTGAATTGCAAACTATTTACTGCTCTTGTACTTTACARCAATAAGAGAATATTCAGTCTTTAATACTTAGCAATGGTATTTATTGTGTGTGTTTAAAGCATTTTTCATAAAGGCAAGTGTTTTAGGTACCATCTCATCAGTCAAATTACATTCTATTATTGATAGTACCAACCTGATGTAGAAGAATGGAAAAATACAATTACAGATCAATTATTCAGGAGCCCAAAAAACAAAGAGAGGTTTCAAGGGAACATCCCTTAGTCTTATGTGTTGACAGCAGTGGGATTATATGTTTTGCACTTAAAGGAACATTTTGCCTGCTGMTGTTGTGCAATAGTTGGCCAAGCAATAGAACAGATTCCACTCCCTGCAACAGGGCTGTAAATAAAAAAAAAAAAAATCCCACGTGGTTGTTCTCATTTATGGACATACAGGATTGTGCTTCTCAGAAGGGGAAGTGCAGCMGAAAGAGCGTCTGTGGAGATTCCTACAGGCTCACAACAAATTCCTTCTGCAGAGAGAGCACTGCAATTTGATATTTGATAGCTTTCAAAAGGCAACCTGCAGGCTCYCTTACAGCTCTCAGCACTGAGGCASATGTAGGCAAGCCATGCTTTGCTCYTGCTTCTRACTGTATTTGTCAATAATTTGTGATCTTTTCCATAGCAGCAAAAACACAGTTTTCAATGTCTCTCGATCAGTGTTAACTGATGGTTAAATGGTTGAATCATCTCTGTCCCTGTCTACTCTGAGGGTTAAATCATTAACACCTTCTCAAATATGATTGATTTTCCACTGTTGTTGAGGCTTTTGACTCATTTCTGCACTGAACYTTTGGCACTCACTACCCTAACCCAGCTGAGATCTCTGTTCTGTCACTGAGGCTCCCACATGTGAAAGACTTCATTACTGAAACCAAGTGGAACATGATTATGGAACTTAGGGAAAGTTTTAACTATCAGTGTAAAATTAAACATGAATATTGTGTTGTCCTGAATAAGGATGAATTTTAAAATGTGRTTCCAATGTTAGTACCTGAATTGCTCGGCTTGAAGACTGGGTTACAGCAATAGRTTACTGTGATTTGTGAAAGTTATTTTTTTGTCTTATGAGCAATGTTACTGCATTGGTGTTATTTTGTTTTAATACTGTCTGAGCCATTTTGACATGGTTATGATTGTAATTAAGACTAGATGATAATGAAAGAAAATGGAGAAGGTAAGAGTATATATRAAGATGAAAATAATTGGGAGGACAAGTAAGGAAATCTCAACAGGAGTCTCTTGCTTGTATCAAAAGTTACAGTAATGCCACAAAAATGGCTTCATGCCATAAGAAGTCATAAGTTTGTCATAAAGATAAGCCATTTAATGAGAARAAAAAATACCAAATGCTCTCTTGTTTAATTACTTCATGTATCTTAAAATTCTGAAATAAGTTAATAATCTTCGTGAAGGGCAGAGTGAGCTAATTCTATGTTAGGGGAAAGTTGGGAATTCAGTGTGGAGATTATATTTTTTAATAATTTCTTTTTTCTTAAAACATGATCTAACTGTTTCAGAAAGGTGAGCAGTGTGTTTCCTGGATTTATAGTATAAACAACRTGCCTAAGGAAACAGGGAACAGAAGAAACTGTTGGTAGAAGCTTTTCTGCCTGCTACTTTGTAAACATATTAGTTTTCAGTCCTCRTTTTGGTTTAATATACACTACACACTCCACTATTGATGTGTTTAATWTATAATGAAGACTGATGCTGTTTCAGCAGTGGTATTGCTTGTTCTATTCCTGTCAGAGAATGTATTAAGCTGCTCAAGGAACAGCAAAATCTTCAACTGCTACATTAGCTGGACATGTCAAGTTAATGCTTATTGAAGATTTTTCTGGGTTTCAAATATGGTCTTGAATGAAAAATGTCACTCTGCTCTCRTCCAKCTAATTATCTAGAGGTCAAGCTGACCTCTTGTRTATGTCTACATTTTGTCTTATTCTTTTGCAGCATGAGGTGTAGCCACATGAAACTGGCTAATATAAATTAGTTTGAGAAAATATGCTTACAGTCTTAATGAAAAGATAAATTGAGTATGTTTTAAATAGCATAGAGAGATCTGTATTGCTGCACTTTAGATTTGCCAACTCTTCCATCAAATATGATTGAAGAGATTCACTCAAGCCCTATTCAGGTTATTTTCAATTTTATGATTCTCTTAATAAAAATTCAAGCTTGTTCTTTCTAATTACTACAGTTCAAAAATAATTTTAGTCTTTGGGATTCTGTAGAGTGGCAATATAGATKACATCATTTTACAAAAACAGAGGTACAATTATTCCATATGGTACTCTGTTTCTGCCAGATAAAGAAGTTAAATTCAGATATATTCAAATATTTCTGAACAGCTGAACAGAAGACATCTTAGAGATGAAGAAATATGCAAAGTTACTGTAATATCCTAGTTTGTGTTTCTTAATTACTGCTACAGTTTTGTATAAATTTGATCAYCCCACAACCCACTTTGAAATACTTTCAAGGCTACTCTAACTTTGAAAGTCTGCAAACCACGTTAAGGAKCCAAGAGCACAGCACAAGATGAATTAACAGATAATTCCTATKCAGTTTTCATAATGATCAATGTATATATTCTGGTAACTAGACATCCTCCTAGCAGATACACTGTAGGACTCACAGATTACATGTTTTATGCAAAAGAAACCCATAAATTAACAGATCTCTGCAGAAAGTCTGTTGGAGTCCGGCTAGATGATTGTAGTGTTCTCTTGTGGCCTTAAAACACAGCAGCCTATCTGTAATCCTTTGTCTAGAAAACTTGCAGCTGCATAAAATGAAAGGAGCACACAAAGCATATCCTGGGGTGTATTTCTAGATAAAGGCATGCCTGCAGTCGTGACTTCCTAAACCAGCTTGTGTCACTAGTCCTGGAAAGTACTCTGAGATTGCTGATGAAAGGTCCCCTCAGTCCAAAGGTTGTCAAAGTTTGTATGAYRATCTTCCTYATTTCTCAGGAGGAATCTCTGAATAACCTAGGTGTGGGAAATGCTGTTCTGTATCAGGAGCATGGGTGTTGCTTGGCWCTCTAAACCTGTGCAATGCAAGACAGTCTCAGTTTGCCTGTGAGCACATTGCCTTGCATTGTATTCTTTGATCATACAACAAGGATTTTCTTTGGCCAGGATTTTGTGTGTTGATGCATGTGGTTCCTTTTGTTCTGTAAAACTCATAAAGTTTAATCCTTCTGCCCTTTAGATCCTTGATTCTGTATATGCAATGCTGGAGCCRCCGCTCTGCTTTGCAGTGGAATTCCAGAGAGCTGGGTACCTCATTTCATGCTCAGGAATGCAGGAGGCAGGAGTGAGTCATTCCTCTCTCAGCCTCCGGAGAGCTCATGGGCTGYAGTAACACCTTTCCTAGAACGAGCAGAACAAGTCATACTAAATGCCTGTGTGTTGTTTTGGGCTTCCTGTGTGCTGATCCAGAGGGCAAACAAAGCTCTAAGAAAGGAAGGGATAGTCACTTAAGGTATTATTTCCACGGAGACCAGAGGATATGATTAAAATGTTATCAGCTTTTCTAACAAATGTATTTGGTGATCATAAGAGATTTATAAAACACAGAGGTTGTTAGTATTTGACTCTGACTGGTCTAGGGCTTGGCTTTTCTGTGCTATCTTGCTGCAGCACATTTTCAAATTCAAGTCACCTGTACCAGAGCAAGTCACTTTATTCTCTTTATACTCACACAGYATCAGAGTGGAGATTTGCACCAAAGTGGTTGTGCTGCTGCTGTACTCACTGCACTGCTGCAAGGCCCAGCCTTCACTAGTCATTTGGCTAGTTTTGATTTGTTAGCAGTCCCTTGTTTGTCCAGTGTAGACATAACCTTGTGCATTGTACTTTTAAAGAAACAATAAAGAACACGGAGATMTGGTACCTATTTGTCAAAATGCCAGTACTTAGAATCACAGAAAATCCTATTATACTTACAAATAAAAGCATGCTAATACTGTTTTCCATGTCCTTTGGGTATCAAATGTACTGTAATAGAGGATCTTACAACAAAAAAAAACAACATAAAGCAGTTATTACAAAGCAGATTTCAGATAAASACATTTCCTGCAGGAGAATTCACGTTGAACATGAAAAGATATAAAATGAAACTGTTAGTTTAAGTCCTTGGAGTTCATTGACCTTTTGACTTTCTTACGTTCTTAACAAGCTTTCCCGAAAASCCAGCACAGAATCCCACTACTCCTTACACAATTCACAGAAATTATTGCGAAAGGTCAAGGTTCATGGGGTCAGCAAAGGGAGAGATASAAGGATGGGGTTTCCACTGAGGAGCAAGGAAGAGCAGAGATATGTTTAGAAAGTCCCCCAGTTCCAGATTCGAGGAGCTCTTCTGCCATAGCCAAGCCCTGGTGTGCTGCTCATGGCTAAGCCAAGAAGGTCATTGCAGGGCGTTGTTTTGCAAACCTGACAACAGTTTGGGGTAAATTTTAGTAGCTGTGATTTTTGTCTTGACAGAAAGTACGAAGTCCAGTTTTATGATCCAATGTCAGGTGATGGCATTTCAATTCCAGCTGAGAAGCACAGACCTGTTTGCTTCTGGGAGCTGTCATTCTAGATTCGTGAAAATCTGCACTACAATCAGCAGGCTGACAAGTGCTGTTGTAATTGTTGTAGAAATGTCTGAGGCTCTGAGCTGGTTGTTTGAACTCAGCTGGTTGGAGGCAACCAGGACAATTTGTCTGTGAGGTGCACAGAATGATCAACAGCAAAGATCTACATGACCACACTAATTCAGCGTTGATTGTATGGAACTCATTATTGTTTTAATTTGGAGAGGCCACGGTGGTTACGTTGAGTGATTCTTGCCCTCTGACTGTGGACACAGTGGTCATGCCTGATGACAGGGAGTTGCACAGCCAGGGTGAAGGTACATAACCACGTACCTGGCACTGCCTGCTCATTTCTGAGCTGCAAGTGCAGCTTCAGAGAACAGTATGGAAAGGCTCTCTGGATGCAGACTGCTCTCACTTCACAGTTTGAGGGAGCAAAATGGGAGGGGTTGTTRTGTTTATTTTCTAAGCCAAAGGCTTTGGGAAGGTCAGGCCTCAGGAGCAGTCATTCAGCTGGAGCAGACCTCCCTCCTGGACCAGTCCTGTTCAGAGGGGACGTGGGGCTTTTAATTGTGCTCTGGGTGACACAGCTCTGCTGGCTGATCTGCACAAGTCTCTTGACTCAAYATCCTTATTCCAGAGCCTCACTGCAGCTGTGGGTCTCATCCTGGACCTGATGAAGATACTTGGTGCAACGCCCAGGAGAGAAAAGGGAGCAGCAGCAAGAACACTGCTGAGCCGGATAGCCTGCCCACGAAATCCTGCTCACAGCAGCTCTCRGCATCAAGCCTCTAACTCCAGAGCCAGGTCCCAGGTCCCTGTTTTGCATTTTCCTTCTGTTTGCAGTGAGAACACATCAGCCTGGGTGTAACCTCTCCTGAGAGGCCACCAGTCCCTGCCAAGCTGCAGCAAGACCGAGAGATGAAGGAAACAACTGACAGAGCAAAGGACACCCACATGAGCTCACAGCAGCTGACAGAAACCCAGGSCCTTCAAATGCCTACCAAGGGGCCCCCTCCCAAAAATACTCTCCCCCGGAGACACAGCTTTACAGTCTTCCAGTTTAATTTCCAGATATTAATAATTCTGGGGTAGTGGTCCAATTTTATCAAAGAAGAAAAAAAAATCAGTGCTGAAATATAAAGTCTGTTCTATTTTCTAGGGATTTTACTTATGAGAGAAGTATGAGATGGAGTAGAGATGTGACAGTATGTGAACAGTGTGAATTATTTTTATATCTATTTGCTTTTTATAGTTTTCCCCTCTATATCTTCTTTTCTTGCTGAAAAAAATGGCTGAGAAACAGGTTGGTAAAGCAGAGCTTCTATAAATCCTTTATTAAGGAATAGGTGGGAAGGAGGAATCCCACGTTTCATGCCAGATGATGAGCACTAGCAGCTCAGGATGAYTGCCAGCTGAGGAATGACAGGATGCAGAGGTGGAGCACGAGCATACAACTGAGCTGAGGAGGACAGAAACAATGCAGAGGCATAGAGAATTACAGAGAAAGAAAGCAGAGCATGTTGGGAAAGCTTTCCAGTAATCAAGTACAACTTCAGCTAATTTCCTCTTATTGGTCCGAATGCATATTTCAAGTTTAAATRCCTAATCCACCTTGGGGTAAAGTATAAAAATAGGAATGTTTTCCCTCTGCCCTCAGTGACTGATGTATGCTGAGGTAGTGCAGAGCTCAGAGTAGGAGTTGAAATACGCTGGTGGGAGGAGGAGCAGGAGAATGAGCAGTGACACGAGTATCGCTTTCAGCAAGTCCATACACAATTGTATTCCATGGGTTTGGAGAATGTGGTGCAGTTTATTCCCCACTCCAGCTTGCTCCTTAGTCTTTTGCTGCCTGTGATGTCTCATAGTTTCTTCTGTAATAAAGGTTGCTCATCCCTTTCTTCTGGCTACCCTCCTCCAGAAGAGCCACTCTTCCCCTGAGTGTACAGACAGACAGAAGGACGTTTACAGACAGAAGGACGTTTACAGCCATGAGTCGTCCAGGCAGGCATCTAATTTTCTGTGAGTGGAGGGAAGCAGGAGGCCGAGCCCAGGGCTGCTCCCCACTGCTGTGGAGCCAGGAGAGGATGCGTCGGGTCAGGACATCCTGCTGGCCTCACGTGCTGCTTCCTGCTGGGCCTTGTGCCCAATTTTGTTGCAACCGAGCCCAGACCCGGTTCACCTCCTGTTTTGGGACTTCCCCCACCTGTGCCATGACTAGACTGGAGAACCATAACCGCTCACCATGCTGGAAGCATCTCCAGCAGGAGTAGGGCCAACAGCGAAGGTGAGGGAGAGGCCAGGAGCTGGCCGTGGGGGACGCTGGCCGCCATATCACTCCGAGGACTCCGGCTCCGGGTTTTCGCTGCAGCTGCCTCCAGGAGGCTCCGGCTCCGGCGCTTATAATCCGCGCCCGGTTTTGCGCGCGGCTGCGCTGCCGTGAGGCGGCGGGGGAGGCTCCGCTCCGTCCGGCGGGCGGGCGCGGATCCGGTGCCGGGATTTGCCCGGGGCCGGCTGGGGAAGTTGCCGAAGTTGTGCGGCGAGTGGCGGGGCCCGGCGCGTCCTTCCTGCGGCCCGGCCGGGGGGATGGAACAGCATGGCCGCGCGCCTCTCCCTGGCACAGGTACGGCGGGGCTGCGCGCCCGACACGGCCGCGGGGCCGCCATCGCCCTCTCCCGCCGCGGGCACGGCCGGCCGCCGCGGGGCTGCACGGGGGGCCCGCGCTTTGTGCGGCCGCCGCCGCCCCGCAGCGCTGCCCCGCCGCTGTCAGGTGGCGGCGGGGCGGGGGTGTGTCCGTGTCTGCGGGAGGGAGAGCGGCAGCGAGGGGCGGTGGGCGGCGAGCCCCGAGCCGCGACCCCAGGGTGCCGCGGGCGGGGAGCGGGGTCCCGCCCGGCCGCAGGTGCCTCTGCCCGGGCTGGGGAGAGCCGGCCGGGGAGCGGCCCTGGGCGGGCGGGGCGCGGGGCTGCGCCGGCGGCGATCGCGGTCCGTCTTTTGTCTGTGGGGGACTCGGGGAGCCGGGCTGGAGCCCAGCGAGCCCCGTCCCGTGAGCCCCGAGGGAGAGCGGTGCGCTCGGGGAGCGGTGGCGGCGGGGCTGAAAGGCGATAGCGCCGGGTTAAGGTGTCCGTGCCCGCTGGGTGCTCTCCCTGCCGGGCACACCTGGCTTCCAGGGGTTCTCCGGGCAGCGAGGCCGTGAGCAGGTGACCCTGGCAGGGACAGCCGAATTCCTTGTTTTAATGGAAACCCTCCTCCAWCGATACTGCTTGGGAGTCATTTTACCTTGGTTTTGGTGGGCCCGGTGCTGTGCGGACTCACGCTGCCCATGCAGATGTCTCAYAGTGAAGAGTTGTGCTGGTGATGGCCCTAAAACTTGGAGACTCCTGGCACCGTTTCGTGCCCGTGTGATCTCACTTCACCTCAATCCTTACTGCTCGCATTTTTTCCTGACCGTAATGGAATCACTTCACACAGGTTATTCTATACCGTTAGGATCTTGTCTTATTCCCTAGAGCTGTGATAGCTAATGAACTGCGCTTTTTGATGCTTTCTAATTTCATTTAGCGGTGACGTGAGAAATTTTTATTCCTACCTGACATAAGGCTGAGGTGGACCTATTGGTGCATCCTCCTGACTTAGGATGCTTCAATTTGATAGCCAGTTGTGACATTTACAGAAAGTAAAGCTGKTAAATAAGCTTAACAAATTGCTTAAGCACATGGAAGTAAACTTAAAAAGCTGTCAGCAAGACTGCTCAGTTTGCAATTACTTGCATAGTTCACTTTTGAGAATATTATCAACCACATCAAGAAAAGAAAGGAAGATAGTTCAGTGAAAATGTGAACAAATGTGGTAGCGGTCTAAAGGTACAGAGTTATAAAGTATAGTACCTTTTCTGAAAGCTTACTTTGTGTTAAAATTGCTGCATTCACCTTCTCTGAATCTCYTTTTTAACAGTCTTCAAGTAAATTAACAAACTTTAAAATATCTGCTTACTTAAGGGAAAGAAGTTTTCTCAGAGCTGTTTTGGCTCTTGATTTGGGGAGAGGAGTGGGGTGTCAGCTCTGGTTTGTTCTACAGCAAGACCTTATTGCTTACAGGCTGTATAATCCTTTCATTGTAGAATTTATTTACTTTTTTGGTCACATGGATGGGGGACTAAATACAAATGTGATAATGTTGACAGAAGCAGAAAAATCGCCAGTATYCTTAAAACCATTGTGGCTGCAGCTTACATCAGTGGTTAAACTGAGGGAGCTATTTCTGTGTGTTGACCATTTGTGCGGGGATTTCTTTTTTTGGCTTGTTTGTTTTTTCTTCTTGTGTTGCATAAGAATCATCTCAGAAAGCCAAGCAGGCCTGAAGATAATTTTTTTCAATGTAGGTTCTAACATGTGGAATTTCAGAGTTATAAAAAGTTCCTCACAAGTGGTGAAGTGTTCAGAATCTGTTGAAGAGCATGAGGAAGTGAAAATGAGAGCGTGGGGGTGGGGAGTGCAGTGGTGGCTGCACTGAGATCAGTTACTGACACCAGCAGTAAAGGTGTGCAGATCACTATGATCTGCTGCTTTTGGGTCACATGCAGAGAAGCACATGAACCTGCACTCAAACTCGCTSTTAGGTCCGATTTTCTGTTCCCTTTCCTGTGTTTGGTTTGACAGTGCTTCAGCTTGTCTGGGGCATTGGGTATTTCCAAGTGAGATGAGGGTGTTTTYGGGTGACTTTGCAGCTGCASTGTCTGAGACGGCTGCTCATACTTWATTTTACTATCARAGCTTTAATTTCAGTKACTTGAAACTTTTTGGTGCTAATAATATTCTTTTGACTGATGAGTAAGAATACCTCAGGCTTGTGTAGCTGCAGTGAAGTTTATTACACCAAGGATGCTTGAACAAGGGTTGCAAACTGAAAGTGATCATCTCCCCCTCCTCTCTCCCTTTAGCAGCAGTCTGAAATATCTTTTATCTTCCCATTTTGAACCCATTCTGCAACATCTTGTTGCCACTTGCATTTGCTCAGTGAGTTTTATGGTCTGAGCATGACTATGAATTTAATGTGGAACTTCTACCATGACAGTGTTTTGTTGTGGTTGCCTTCAGTTTGGAAACAAGCAAACAACAGCAATGAGAAGGAACTGTCCGRTCTCCCAGATTGTCATCTATTACTGGAAAAGTCAAATTAAGCTATAACCAATATAAGAGTTGTATTTTTTGGCCTTGGAGAAGAGTGGTTGCTTCTCTCACCTATTTCATGTGGGGAATTAAGGGAGGAAGAATAGAAAACTGATGATGTGGAARATGGATGTTGAGAATGGGGAAGAGGTGTTTCTTGAAAGGTGGACCAGTGGACATTCTGTTACTTCTTATTGCTGTTGAAAATTGAACTTGTGGTTTATTCTGAAAAACCGGCTGTGATTGAATGGGAAGCTCAGTTCAGGAAAGCACTGTAAAGAAATATTGAGGAAGAAGAGGAAGGTAACTTGGTGTTTGTCCTCTTGATGAAATGCTTTTTGAGAGAAATGTGGTAGCTGTCTTGAAATAGTTACAGTCTGCTTTGGTAAACGAGACAAAATCTTGTAATATCAGTTTGCATCCTACTTAGCTGCAGGTCTCATTTTAGACTAGAATATTGTGTTGCAGAGTTGGGAATGCTGTGCTGTGTTGTTGAAAGGAAACATGGGGTATTACACTGAGACTGATCCTGGTGGATTCCTGTCCCGTGCACACATTGCCAGGATTAATATCTTGTTACTGGAATACACAGGATCCAAATACTCGCAATATGAATGATACCCTCATAGTAATGTACACATTTTGTATAATGTAGAGCCAGAAATTTTGAGGTCTGTGGCAGAGTTCTGATTTTTTTTTTTTTTTTGAGGGATCAGCAAACTGATCAAATTAAGATCATAGTTTGTTATTTTTAGTGGAATGAGGAACCTGGTGTTCCTCTTTCTGTCCTCCAGATGAAGAAACCACAGAATGCATGTGTGTGTTTTAACCTGCACATAGAGGAGGCTGACTGCTCCTAAAGCACATGGAGTCCAATTTTATTGATTGGTATTGCCTCCACCATGTTGGAGAGAAGCTGCCTTTAAAAAGGCAGTGGAGCTACTCTTTCATGTTGCACAGGCTTTATTCAGTGCTGATTGGAAGATGGTGGAGCTGTGTAGCAATTTGAAAATTAAATGGAACCCTTTCTAATTATGCAGTGACAGACTTCTCTGCAGAGAGAAGACAGCAGTTCTTGTGCCTGCTTCAGCTGTTCAATGGGAAAGAAAGTGCTCAATTTTGAAGTGCGTGCTAATAATTGCATAGAAATTWATAGTAAATACTTTCTTTACTTTTGTTATTGCTGTAGGAGATGTTCTTGGTTATATAATGGAGAGTGGTAGACAGCTTTTCCATGAAACACTTCAGATAAGACAATAAAACAATAGAGGASAGAGGGAGAAGTTAATTATTGTTTTGAAGTGGCATTGTGAGGAAACCAGCCTSCCTTAAACTTACCTGCTTTTTGGCTGACTATTTGAAGAACATTTGAGACCAGATTGTGTCTTTTGGAAATTTTTAATATGAGTCCAAAGTTTTGTGTCATAATAGAATACAGTATTTTGGATTTTAATCAGGAT
>NW_026623306.1:1652584-1820565 GCF_030028575.1 Malurus melanocephalus
AATTGCTTTTATTTTTCTTGATAGACAGCTTTTGTTTGTTTGTTTTTAAGCCTTTTTGGAAGGAAGGTTGTGGCTGCATGGGATGGACAGATTGGTAATAATATCTTAGTACACCTAAATGCAAATGTGCCAGAGGCATGAAAACATGGGGATTGACAACAGAAGATGAAAAAGACTGGTATCCCTGAAGGTGTTTTTTATTTCCTAGGTTAGCATTCTAAAGTTCACAGGTTTGTATCAAAGGTTGTAATTACTACAACACACATTACCCTTATGAAGTGATCAACTTTGAAATGGAGCCATAATAATGTCTTTCTATTTCTGTACGCTGTGGAATCTGACCTTTTCTCCCTTCCTCCTTTTTGCATTTAAAACAAGTTGAATTTATCTGCAAATGGTTGTTACAAATCCCATAAAAAGAATTTTGCCAGGTAAATTCTACAGCAGCACTCAGAAAGGTGTTGAACTGTATTATTCTTCTTATCGCAGGAGAATATCTTTGATTATGTTTGCATCTTTTGGTTTATTGTGGGGTATATTTTGAAGGGAAAATAAGTCCATTGCTAATAAATAGTCTGGGAAACTGTTTTACTACTGTTACTCTATTCACAGGAAATTCCAGTTACTGCAGTGATGCTGATGTTAAAATTAATATTGGAAACACTAATGAAATAAATAAGAATTATTGGCTTGTACTCCTAAGTACTGAATGACAAGATTGTTTTGCACTTGGTGTTTCCATTGCAGGACTTCAACACCATGTTTCCTGGCCAGGAGTGACAGTGATCAGTTTGGCTCTAAYAAAGAAACATTTGGCTGAACAAAGGGTGATATTGGGCAAGAGGGATGAAGCACAAGAATTGGTGGTTCCAGCGGATGTGCTGGCCAGCTCTGTTCTACTTTTGTGCTCAGAGCTTTAATTTTGTCCTGTGCCTGGATTTTACATTCTAATGAAGTAACACTTAGTAAATCAAATACTGAATATTTAGGAGAACTACCCCTCTAGGTTGATGTGCAAAGTGTAGGTGAGTGGGTAAATAAGGCATGTGAGGTTTAGGTAAGAAAATACAGTGTGCTGTGAAAGTGCTGGAAAACAATTGGGAGTTGTTTGTTTTATTGGTGTTGTGGTAGTCTGAGGGCTGGCAAAACCTGAATATATTTTGTCAGSCTATTTTAAGGGATGTGTAACTGCATTCTTAGTTGATGGCTGAAATAATAAAAGTCTWTGGGTACCCCAGCAAAGTCAGAGCAAGGTTAAGCTATAAAAATGGARGTATTGCAGTGAATACCAATGATGGTTTCCCAGCATATGTAATTTTTCATGTCTGGATATGAGARAGGTATTTCCCACCCACCTCCCAGCAATCAAATAAAAGCTTACTGGTTGTAAGCTCCTTTTCCACTAAAACCCCAAAAAATCACAAACAAACAACAACAAAAAACCCCTCAAATACTCAAAAAGCACAAAAACACAGCTAGAAAATCAGAAGCTGAGTCTGGGGCAGTGTACTTGCTGAATAAGCTCTGAATGGAAGCTCTCCTCTTATTTCTATCTGTACTCTWATCATTTTTCTGTTCTGGTGATGGTGCACACTTTCTGTAATGGAACAAGATCCCACTAAACTAATTTCTACCAAACATCTTCTCTTAATATTTTCTGATAATCATCACCTGTGAACATGGAGTACTCAGCCAGAAGAGCAGCTGTATTAGCTGTTGCTGTAGGAAAATGGWTGTGGTTTTATTTAAGCTGTCACATTTATACAATCTGTAGTAAYGGTTTTTACAAGTATGCGATTGACAGCATACATGATACTGTTGCTTTCCATATTTCTATTCGAACTTGTAAATTTTAAATCCAGGGAAGCTGCTTTATTGGATTTTGTTTGTCCAAAGGTCTGTAAATCCTGGGGTTTAAGATCATATTCCTCTTAATGGCTAGAACTCTGGTTTTGGATGATATTTGAAGTTGTGTGATCAAGGCTTTTTTACTAAGTATTGTGTAATTAGCTTGTATTATGCTCAGTTGTTCCCACAGGGTTTGTGARGGCAAGACACTGTGAGTTCTAGGGTTATCCTTTGCATAAATGACTTTGGGTTAGGCAATGTTCACTTTATGAAAACAGTGTCTGATTTTGTGCCTGTTTTTACATTGGGGAAGAGAGGTAACCCTAACACCTCATTTCTTGGTAACCTGCTGGGCAAGAGTATTTAGTGCAGGCCAAGAGATTACATTTTGCATTGTTCCAGGTCTTAGATACTTTTCATTACTAAGAATAATTTAAAAATAAAGAAAGAGCCTTTTCCAAAGAAGCTGTTTTATCCTTGTCCACTTAACTTWAGGTGAGCCCTGAATGTCTGGTAGATGGCAGTGGAATGAAGGCAGAAGTTGTCTCCAACAAGGGTTCAAGTTACAAAACCCAAAGTTAGAATATTACTCTCTTTTAATATAGTACTGTTGATGTGGATTTAGTTGTGAATCGAGGGATTAATTTGGGTAACTGAACATTTTATAGATTGGTTACATATGACACTAAATTCTAAAGAATAGTGCACTGGATAGTGAAATGAAATTATCTTGCTTTGCACTCTAATATTAGGGAGCACTTCCTAGCCTGAGTCGTTTCAGGTTTCTGCTTTTGCCTATAGGCGATGTTGCCTAAGAGTTCCTGTTTCACACAGCCTCACCTGGTGACCTGGCTGAGGGAAATCTGATCTGGGCTGGTGTCAGTGACTGCAAAACAAGAAGTCAGTCTTCTAAAAGTTACAGCACCAAGAGCTGTCGTGGTCCTCATCTTTGTACAGAATAAATCCTTAATTCTTCTTTAAAGACCAGTGGAGACTGCTTTATGTCTTTGTTTGTCCAGGGAGAGGGAAATTTAAGTATGGATCTTCAGGGCTAATTTTGTCTCTGTGTCTTCTTTTACAGCTATCGAATGCAAATCCTGTGTATGAGAAATTCTATCGWCAGGTATGTATATTCTGAAATAACAGACCTCAGTTTGGTTTGAAAGAATTGATATTCTTTTGCTATGGACTCAGCCTGGCCAACAGTGTGTAAACAATAAAAGTTGAAGAAAAATTACAGTGCTTTAAAATGTATTTTAATAGTAGCTAGTGCTTAAGTCTGAGCTATATTGGTAGAAATTTAATATTGGTTGTAAGGTGACCTTTATTTTCTAGGGAACTGCCAGGTGTGTATGACCCTCATCATTTGACAGTTCTAATAGATTGTGAGGTCCTAGAATGGAGTAAGTTCTTTTAAAATGCTGTGTTGATAAGTTCTTTGTTGTTTTTTACAAGTGAAGATGAATTTCTTGCCTTTGTGGCTCAGTTAGCGTCATGTAAGACATGCATCTCTCTCAGAATATCCCCAGAGCTGATTACAGGATGTTGTAAGGAGTGAAATTTGGGTAGAAGGCCACTGAATGCAAGTAKAATGCCTGTAGTTCTTGCAGCTTCATTCAACAGATGCAAAGCTTTTGACTTTATGAAGTAAAAAAATATATAAATAAAATGCAGGCATATGAATTTTACTTATCACTTGTCTTCTATATTTTGACCCAGCTGTACTAAGGTGCCTTAATTCCTATAAATACAACTTTTTTAAAAAATAGCTGTTTCACCTATTCTATAATGACAGTATTTTCTGTCACATATATAATGTACTTTATTGTACAAATGTAATGTAAAGACTTTCAAGGAACTTAAACTACATGACAGTATAAAGCAATTTAAAGTAATTTTGGTTTGTAGTAGACCTGATGAGTAATCAATGAACCCTGTAAGAGAACCTTATAGGAAGGTTTCCTTCCTTTGTGCAACGGGTGATGTTCTTATCTGTCCTAAAACAGGTTATAGTGTATATGACYTCCTTATTTAGGAACTTCTTTTGTGTGTCAGCATCAGAATGTAAACTTGTCTAAGAGACAGGACCATGATTTCTGTCCATTCTCTGTTTTTGAATTGTGCTTGGAGGATTAGTGCCATTATCAAATGCAAAAGCTCAAGTGTATCAGCTATGATGCCTGACAAGTCTGAGCTTTCCATTTTCCTTTAGTAAGGGGTTTTCTCTGCTACAGGAGAGWAGCAGATTTGAAATTGCTAAACAAGAAGAGAGAGTTTGCCTTGATCTAAGTTCAGATGGCTCCTGGTGGCTGAAGGAGATAGTATCACCCTCACGAGKTTTTCCTTCAGATGGACAAATCCACTGCATGTTTATCTCTAGGCACTGGATTAAAAACCTCAGGAGAGYCCCTTATCATAAGGTATCATTATAAGGGCACAAAAAAAAGGCTGGGAACTGATTGTTCTGCACATTGCATTTCCTAGCTCAGTCCTTCTGACTGTCACTGCCATGTACCTCCTTTGCCACATGTCTGCCTCTTCCTCCTGGCTGCAGTTGCTCAACCACTGAAGTGTGGAGCAAAAACTCAGATAAAGGAACTGAATTGAAACACAAATGTGATCCTGGTTCCCAAGTCAGTGTCTTCCATTTGTTGGAATACACAGCCTGGTGAAACTGGAGCACTGTTTGTTGTCCGGTGGTTTCAGTAGTGTACAGGAGCAGGGATTCCTTAAACATGATGTTACTGTTAGGGAAGTAGTACCAATGGATTTGTTTTCCAGAGGATAATTTTTCTGACTTGCTCACATGAACTCTTTGCTGCAAGCATTTTTCCTAAAGAGGAGTTTCAAACGTGTCTAAAGACATTCAGTTCTACTAGGGAACTTTTCCTTCCATTCCTCAGATAAGCAGATGTCAACTTTCAGAACAGAAATGTTAGAAAGACATTTCCCACTTGGTCTTACGGTGCTGTAATCGGTGCTTATGGGGCTGTTTCAGGTGATGAATTGATTCATATGAAAACATGGTGGAGCATGTTTTTATATGAATCAGTTCATCACCTGAAACAGCTCTGATGCTGAGGACGTTTCCAGTTTTATCACAAACTTAAAGGAATTCATCTGGCCTAAGGTGTGTTGTGAAATGGGTGTAAATCGTGGGGTTTGTACTTCGAAKGAGATTGGAATCTCAGCCTTTGAATTGAGACTCTTTTCTTTCAGATAAATATTTTTCTGTTTAAGCTTTTATAGATTGACTCAAAGCAGGATGAGGTTAAAGAATAAATTTAAAGGCATGTCATAAAGCACTAGGAAATTRCTTAATCACGTGATGCAGTGCAGCAGGGAAGCAGTGCTGAATTCTTGATGAACCCTGAGCTGAAGCACTTCTCATTGTAACCTTCTGACCTAATCACATCAGATTTATGTTTGTAACTTCTGATAATTCCTGCACCTACAAAATACAGCCTGTAACAAGAGAGTTGTTGGCTTGTGCAGCTGTGGAAACTGCTTCTTGCACATCAGGGAAAAAGCTCTGCCAAGCTGGTGTATAACTGACAAATACCAGCAATCATCCCAGTGCAGTAATCAAACATAAATACCCCCACCCCAGCATTCCAAACCTAGGAATTTGTAAAGGAATGGAAATCAGCCCTTTACAAAAATAGTTACTTAAATTGAGATAATTAATTGTACAAAAAGAAACTAGATCAGTATGGAGTTAAATAAGAATCCTGCTTAAATCCCTTAAAGTCACCTTCCTCTGGCTTGGACTAGTGGAAATAAAAACTAAATACAGCTGATACTGTGGTGTTTTGTGACTTTCAAGAAAGGAAAGTCTTAGGCTGAAGGTTTTCTGAGTGGATGCCAAAATTGCTGTGCTTATTTACATGCAAGGTCGACTCCTCTATTTAAGAAGGGGGTTTGATGGACCATCTTGGCAACCTTGAACCTGTAAGATGAACAGCTCTCCCATAACTCAGCCTAACTACCAGGTTGAAGTGTTTGTGACTTTATTGTCYTGACCAGGGCATCCTCAATTACAGGAAAAACACTCTCCTAATTAAAATCATACCGGTTGAAAACAAAAGATGTTTTCACTTTCATATTAAATTATGCTTTGGGGATTGCTTTCAGAGTGTTTTGTTCCCTTTCAGAAGTGTCTACAGAAAACTGCTGAAGCGTTCTTTCCAAAYGATAAATTCCCCTGAGTCTTTGAGYACCCAGTTCTAATCCCATTTTTGGAAGCTGTTAGCTTTGAGCACCTCGTGTGTGCTGCACCTGTGAACTTGGGTGGTTGGTCTTGTGTTCCAAACACAATATTGAATATGTTCTGTATTTAAACACAAAGCTGTGAGACTGTAAATGGTGCAGTTGTTATCATCAGCCTACCTCTGTGATGTAGTAAGGCTGACAGTATGAACTGACTGAAGATGCCCTTTGTCTTACTTTCCATACTGTGCCCTTTTTAAGAATCCTTTTCCTCAGGCTCTCAAGGATTCTCAGCTTTTCCTCTGCTTCTCATGTCCTTRTATCACCATGTAGGTGATGTAAGTTTTCCTTCTTGCTTTTTCCACTTGAACAGGTTTACTTTAGGTACCATTTCCACTGAGGAGCTTGAATAACTCTCTTTCAATGATCTCCCTATTGATCCAGGGAGAAATGCATGCTGGTTTAGTATTCTGCCAATATCACCAGCTTCTTCATTGTGTAAATAAGTTTCAATTTAGGGAGTAAGCATTTCCCTCTCCTGTGGTGGTAAAGTTATCTTGAAAGCAGAGCCTTCTCTTTCAGACCCTAACAGTAATGAATGCAGAGCTGGACAATGAAATGTAATCAAACTCTGGGGTTCTCTGCTCTTAAAAATCACATGTTTTGATGGAATCAAAAAGAAAGGCCTGTGATTACAAAGGGCTAATTAGATAGGTTCAGAAGATTGTCTTCAAAGTGACTGTTAACTTGAGCATTCTTCCTTGGTGGCTTTTCAARAGCCTGTGTAAAGAGATGGCATCAATTCAAAAACTAGTTTGTYATGTGAGGGTTTTTTTCTCCCCCAGGTTGACTCTGCTAATGCTGGAAGAGTATTAGCTTCTGATGCAGCTGTTTTCTTGAAGAAGTCTGGACTGACAGATTTGGTACTTGGAAAGGTATTTAATAACAATTATTTTATTTATTTCATTAAACTGTCTTCTTGCTTTAGTTAGTATCCTGTTTAAATTAAAATATTTTGTAGTACTACAGAATATATGATGTGTTTTCAGTTGTTCTATTCAGTAGTTTTCATTTCAGAATCCTTGCTCATTCTACAATGTATGTAGTTTGTGGTGAAAATTAAAGCAACATTTAAATTTGTGTCTTAACACAAATAAGTGTTAAGGAAGCTCTTAGGGAAGTTAAGATGTGAACTTTCCTTCAGGAGTCCATTGTTAAATGGAGGGAGGACTTGCCAACTTCCTTTCAGTGCTGTGAACACTTTGTCTCTGTTATTTTTATGTTTTAGATTTGGGATCTGGCTGATACGGATGGCAAAGGTATCCTGAACAAACAGGTACGATTATTTCTGTGSTGTGTGACTCTAACCATTAGCCAGCCTTGAAACAAGATGAAAGTTACGATTCCTGGTTCAGGAAAGCAGTTTTTCAAAGTGATTTTTCCCCCAGATTTTTCTGATTTTAGCTAGCTATGTAATTACCATTTGAGTGGAAGCTACAATAAATTAAACCTTCAGCTGCCTCATCAGCTTTTCTTCAGGTCATAAAATGGGCTGATGTGTAGCTGTGCAATCTGCTGAGAAGTAATTTAAAGTTTAATGTACTGAGTTTACTTAGAAGGTGACTTTTTCCTCATAATCTTGTAGGAAACAACACAGAAATTAAAATCCTTGTACAGTCTTCAAAATTCTTACTTAATCTTGGTGGACTTGACATTCATCYGTTCTGTTTGGYGTTGTSCTTCCCAAGCTGTGRYAATGAGCAGTGTGGGGACARACTTTACATCTCAATGGTGTTACCACAAGCTCTGATGTGTGTTGCTGTTTGATTTGAAGTACATTTCCTTAAATAACAGTCATGGAGAGGGAACTGCTGCTTGCCATGGTAGGAAGAGGAGGAGYTTGTAATGTCTACCAAACAATTTTGGGGTTTTTTTGGGTCTCTTTTGGTTCATTTTTCTGTTTTCCTCTGCTTCCATCAACCGTCTTTGAGATCAGCTTAGTTCCTCCAAGATAAACAGCTGTAATTACACTTCAGATTTTCACTGTTCTGTCATAGAAGAACTGAGTGCTGAGAACTGGCTGCACTGGTCAGGAAGTTATTAAATTCTTTGAAAATTAATTGCAAACTTCATCTCACTGGAGGAATCCAGCAGTTGCTGRCTGCTGCTTTCTGTCACTTTCTGACCCCCTTTGAAGTCATGTCTGACTTTTCATACAGCAGTACTGGAAAAGCTCTTAATTCTTATGAAAATTTACTATTATTTTATATTTTCATATAATAAATCCTTCAGAATGTATTTTTTTTTCCCATAGGAATTCTTTGTGGCTCTGCGACTTGTAGCGTGTGCACAGAATGGATTGGATGTTTCCCTGAATAGTCTTAACTTGCCTGTTCCTCCACCAAGATTTGTAAGATTTCTTTTTTAATTGAGCATATTAGTAAGAACTGCTTTTAAGTGAACAATTAGGAAGATTTGGTATAAATACCAAACACTTCAGTGGGTGATGTTGTAGGGCAATGGGGCCCTACAACAGGGGAGGATTAAGCAACGTGGAATAAGCTGCTACATGTTTTAGTGGGGATTTGAATATAAAATTGTATATAATTTGAAGGTACATGGTATTTGTTCTATTAGTGTTGTCCTTAATGGAATAAACATTTTAAATTTTATACTCTCAGTTTTGGAATGACTAAAATGMAGGTCTGGCTTTCAGAAGCACTTTCTCAAATAAGGGGGTGGTTTTGCAAAGTCAGAATCATGTCTCTTAATGTGTTTGGTGTTTTTTTCCCTTGTTTTTCTTTAGACTGATACCAGTAGTCCTTTGCTACTCAGTGGAACAGCATCAAGTGATGTACCATGGGCTGTAAAGGTAATCTAAATATTAGATGTTACCTAGAACTATTAATCTGGTTTGCAAGAAAACCTATCTTTCTGAGAAAAATCTAATGCTAYGTTTATAAAGTATGATAGTTACCATTTCTGTCAAATCTGTAAYTGGGCTAATAGACCTAATTTAATAAGATCACTTGACCCTTGGGAAATCTCTTCACGTTTAGAAATTTAAAATAAAGGGGAAAAAAAGGATTTGTTACCTGAAGCCATGAAAATAATTGAACAACAAATCTCACAGGGTTATGGTGAGTCTCTATCTGATTTAAAAATAATATCTTTTTTAATGTTTTCTTATAAGCATCAGGAACTGCAATATGTGTTTATTAAAAAAAAAAAGTTAACACTTTTGAAAGAACTTCTGCTTCTTAGGCTACAAACTGACTGTTTGCATAAGTAATATTTTTCTTCTGCCCCTGCAGGTGGAAGACAAGGTCAAGTACGATGCTATTTTTGACAGCCTGAATCCAGTGAATGGACTGTTGTCAGGGGATAAGGTGAAACCTGTGCTCCTTAACTCAAAACTGCCAGTGGATATCTTAGGACGAGTAAGGAAATCTTTCTTCTTAATTGTCAGTTCACAAATAATACCTGTGCTGCACTCAGCAATACCTCTTTTTCAAATTGAAGWTCTGTAGTATTGAGCCTAACTATTAAATGAGATCTTCTGGAGTGCAACTRTTAAACTGAAAAATAAAATAAAATTTATTTTGCTATTTGGGTAGATCACCTCCTACTGCAGTGTGTCAGTTATGTGTATTCTTTAACCCTTGGGTCAGGGCAGGGTGCCTCTGTCTTTAGCTTAAGAATTTATCTGCTTTTGCATGGTTTATGTTAATTTACATCGCTCACTGAAARCTAATGCTGTTAAGGATTAGGCTGTTCTTACATTTGTTTTTAATGACATTTTAAGTAGGAAACTGCTGCAGCTTAGTCAAAGATCCCTATATTCTACTTTTTATTGGTAGGTGTGGGAGTTGAGTGATATTGACCGTGATGGAATGTTGGATCGAGATGAGTTTGCAGTTGTAAGTATCTTCTGCCTCTTGGGGTTTTGAAAGCCTTATGGCAAGGTTTAAAGTAGATGCACTGTGTATTAATTTCTGACTGTGGGCTTCATTTATTATTTTTATTCAGAGTCCTTCATCAAGTTTTAGTGCTGTTTAATGTTTCTGTCAGCTTGTTGAATGTCTCTCAGTACACAGCAGTAACTTTCTTTGTGGGTTAAATGAGCCATTAAAAACTTACACCTGAGATCTGCTGTCCCTTGAGCCACTGAGTATTTTCACTGGATAAGTTTTACCTTAACCTTCAGTATTTATAGAACTTGAATGCCTCCAGGTATCCTTGAGGAAAGTTCACAGCAAGTTRGAATTTTAACTCTATTAATGCCAATACTGATGAAATAATATGAGAAGTGTTAAATAAGAGATGGCCACAACAGAAGAAGAGATGAGAATTGGAGCAATTGCTGGAAAAATGGTGATAAATAAAGTGTTTGAAGTCTTCTGTCAAATGAAATTCCACAAGTACTGGTACAAGCTTGTAAAATTATTTTAATGTTCTAAAGGATACTGAACTTCATTTGCTAAGCCCTGAACCTCAAAAGAAAGCAGTGATAAAAATGCAGTTTCGAAGGCAATGAGCTGCATCAGTTGAGTGGCTTGTAAAGGTGAAACATAATGAAAAAATGCTACAGAGTTATTTTTAGATAATTAATTAGTCTCTCCCTCTACATATGTATATATATTTCTAATATATTTACATCCACACACCTTTTTTTCTATTTCAGGCCATGTTTTTGGTRTACTGTGCTTTGGAGAAAGAACCAGTGCCAATGTCCTTGCCTGCAGCTTTGGTGCCACCATCCAAGAGAAAACCTCTTAGTGTTCCAGGAGCAATGCCATTAATTCCATCTTCAACATCCACCAAAGAGTCTCATCAGTCCTTGCCACCTGTAGGCATTTTAGCTGCCAAAACACCTTTAACACAGGTACAGTTCTGGAGTTACTGGGGATTAGAAGATTTCTGCTCATAATGCTGGGCTTCGGATTGTCTRTATGAAGAGTCTTGATACAGGTTTTTAGTTTTCTTCTTGCCTTGGTTAATGAATTTTAGGAGGCTGATGGGAAGATGGAGAGGTGTAAAATTTACCCTGTTTTACTTTTTCTAGATGTCTTCAGATACAAACAGTTGGATAAAAGAGTAATTATTTAGCACAGATTTTGAAGCTATTTTAAAAATAAATTATTTTAAGGCATCCAACTGAAAAAAAAAAGTTTCAAAGAAACCCAAACATCTTTATAATAGCTGAGTATTGTGAAAAATGGCTCAAGTTACAGAAATGTCYCTAGTTCCCATCTTTACCTTGTTCTAACGTAAACTCTACAGTTTAGAATGTGCTGAGTATTAACGACCTGGGCTTGAGCAGCTTTCCAGTCCCTCCAGCTAAAGCTTCCCAGCTTTGTAAAGGGGAATAAAATTGGTASAGCCAAACAGTCAGCAGGACTGTGACTGAGCACAGTGGTGAGGAGGAGATCCAGCCTTCAAGGAGTGCCCTTGTTGCATGGGCAAAGAGGCAGAGCAGCCCCAGCCAGCCTTGGTGCTTCACTGAGGAAATGCTTTGCTTCTGCTTTTGGAGTTGCTTGAGGATCTCTGCATGTCTATTTTGGAAGATAAAACTGGTTCATGAAATAGGCACCTGCATCACTTTAAAAAATCTGTGCTGTAGCCTTTGAATTGTGTAACTCTGAATGGGAAACAGAACTTGCCTGTTATCTGAGTATTGTGGTTTTGGTTTTTTCTCTTCCATCCTCGTCCCACTTCAGTGGGTTGTATCGCCTGCAGACAAAATTAAGTACGATGAGATCTTTGTGAAAACTGACAAGGACATGGATGGATTTGTGTCAGGTGTGGAAGCCAAAGAACTATTCCTGAAGACAGGACTGCCTTCTGCTCTCCTTGCACATATCTGGTAGGTTTTTTTCCCTGTGACAGCTGTGTAGATGATGGCATCGTTCTCACTTCTTGCTATGCTGACATTTCTGAAAGTGAGGTTTTTGTATATAATAGCATGGCCTTTGAATAATCAGTGGTAACTTCCTTGCTTCTGCTTTGGGACAGAAATGGGGGGAAAACAGGTTTTTGCCTGAACACAGATTTTTACRAATACTGCACTTCAGCTATCCCTGTGTATTTAAGACATTTCATCATCGCAGGTGTCTAATCAGTGATCCTACCCATGTACTGGTAAAGGGAATTGTTTCTATAAAATTCTTAGCATGCAARATTTATGTTCCATCCCATTCTACAGCTTGCGTTCCCTTACAGCTATACATTTATTATAGCGATGCATTTATTGTAGCAATGCATTAATTACAGCAATGCATTAATTACCCTCACTGTTTTTTTAATTCTTTCCCCATAATGAACCGTTGCGGGGCACTCTGATAGGAGCAACTTTTTTGTTTTCCTAAGTTATGGTTAACACAGCCTCTAATTCAGGAGAATTTAAATAAACTTGTACTGACTGAAAAGTTCTTTAATTTAGGAAGGCCTTAGATACTCAGGTGTTGCTGGTGACCTACAGCCCTGATTGTGCCTTTCACCAGAGCAGAGCTGTGGGCCTCAACATGCAAAATGAAAGGGATTTGTGTGTTGTTTCCTGTTGTTTGAGTGATATTTCCTATTTAGTACTGTGCTTTATGTTGATATTGTTTTGTTTTAGAAGAGGATATATATCCTAGCAATTTTCCTTGGAGAAATGAGGATTTGTTTTATTTCATGTGCATCTCTGTACAGGGCTCTTTGTGACACCAAGGACTGCGGAAAGCTTTCCAAGGAACAGTTTGCTTTGGCTTTCTATTTAATTAATCAGAAGTTAACRAAGGGCATTGATCCACCTCAGGCTCTGACTCCAGAGATGGTTCCACCTTCAGACAGGGGTGTCAGCTTACAGAAGGTAAGGATGGATTTGGCATTTTTGGTGTAAATGTCAGAATAGTGTTAATTTTAAAGGCTACGCTAGAAGCAACCTCAAGTGCTGGCATACCTTAAATTTATCTTAATATCAGGAGGAAAACAAGTCATAGGTGCAAAGAATTGATAAAAGCTTCCATCCATATTTCAGAATTAAGCTGTCATTAATTACACCTGCCAACCAAGCAGAGAGGTCTTATGTTGGGAAAGCATTATTTTCTCTTTTGAAAGAATAATCCTTCTGCTGCCATTTTAAAGAAATTTTAGTTTCCATCTGAAATGACATGCACAAGTTCCATGCTTTTCTCCTAATGGGTTCAGTTGCCTTTTTTACATTGATTTTTTTTAATAAGTTTGGAAACAATATGAAATAAAAGTTTAGAATTATGTGTTTAAATTTTTTTAAGTAAATAGACCTCCATTTTATACCTCACAGATAATTTGGATACCTCCATAATCTGTTGGTTGCCATTTATCTTAATCCAGCTGTAAACTGTACCTCAGCTGTTCAATTAGTTACCAGAATGGTAGAGGTCACCACAAATTCTTCATATTTTACCCATCRTGAAGTCTGATGTGAGTTACCTTTTCTTGGTTGTGCAATACATTGACCTAAGTCTACAACTTTCTTAAACAGAATGAAAAATTCACAGCTGAAAAAACGAAACTCAAAATTTGGTGCAACTTTTTTGAGTTTCTGTAGCTGGTATATAATTTGTTTTTACATTCTGTTTTTAAAAAGTAATTGCTTTATTTGCAAMTCTACTAATCTTTTTTATATGTTTGCTTTCCTTTCTATGTCTCTTTTCTAGTTTGGACTGTTTTTTCCATTCTGCACCACTCTGCTTTTCATCCTTATTATTCTGTCAGTTTGTTAACTCTGCTTTCTCAAGGTTAGAGAAACTTTGCTTTTCTAATATTTTACTGTCTGTTGGTTTAATAATGAACATCTTTCAAGACTCTCACACAGTCAGTGAATTAGCTCAGCCCTTCTCTCGAGTGTCATCGTGTGTTACGATCTCAAGTTCTGCCATTTTCCAGGGTTGTTCATCTGGAATAACCCTGAGGTTCTCCCTTGAGCCCAGACCTCCGTGGCTGTTCCTGTTGGCAGCATGTGCTGCTTGAACTGAAAAGAGAAAACACTCTCATCTTCCTGCTGAAATTRCTGGGGAAGTGGTGACAGAATAGTAGTAGCCCAGTGTGGCATTTGGCAGTTGTCATTAGGATTAACACCCACGGTTTTCCTGAAGATATTGCAGAAAATGTAGTGATTAGAACACATTAGATGAGAACAGTGTTGGTTACTGCTGTTCTGTGGGTGTAAATTGATTTTATAAAACTCTTAAAGACATCAATGTGATTATTTCATTACTAACTTAAATGATGAGCAAGAATATTGTGTAAGAAGGTAAGTTAGCTTTCAATTAGCTCGGAAAATCCTTAAGAATTTATTTTTATAAATTGAGCTGAACCTACAGCTCATTTGGAGCTTTTTCAAGAGGTGGTGTCTTGTTGATATGAAAGAAATTTTTTGTCCAAGATTATTGCTCAAGATTTGAACTCAAAGGATAAGAGCAGTAGGTAGAGATAGGGTTTTGCTGGTTTTGTTGATGTGGTGTGGCTTAGGTTGTGGAAAAAAAAAACCAAAGACCAACTTAGGCTTCATCTACTGAATTGACTGATGTAGAGGTGGTAGCAGAAATACCAGTAAGTRAAACGGTATTCCATTGTGGTTTAAAATGATTGCTATGTTTCTTTACCTAGAACTGTTTATAGTCACCACTTGTATTACAAGCCATAGCAATTAAACTTCTATGTAAGGTCCTCTCAAAGAATTTTGATGGGAATTTCCATTTGTTATATCTTTGAGTTAAAATCTGAAGGTGCTGTTTGCATGCAAGTTTCAGTGTRGTAAATGGCATCCTATGGTTCTGATTTCTGTTCTTTTTAACATGTATCTTGAAGCTGAAAAGTGTTGGCTTTTATGTTCTTCTCCCACACCAGTTCTTCTGAACGACTGAAAATAAGCTTGAACTACRTTTTCCTCAAATTTGATGCTGACATTAGTGTGCAGAATAATTGGTGAGAGAGGAAGGCCTGGAAAAAATTTTACTTGCAGCTTATAGTTCCGTGTCTTCCTTCTATCTCTGTCCTAGGAGAAGTAAAAACTCCCATTCAACTCTGCAAAAYTCCTGTGTAATTCCTGTAGAACAGAATTCAACATCATCATTGATAGTTTGCCTGTTTAAGAAGCTGTACACTAACTAGTTTAAGAATAGCTGTATGGTTGGTTTTGTTGTTTTTTTGGTTTTTTTAATTCCCGGTTCATACCATTTGTGCTAGTAAAATATGTGTTGATGTTCTGTAGCTCTGCTGAATAATAATCTCAGCCATGGTGTTCTCACAGTTTAGGTGTTCATGGCTCTTGGTTATTTTCCTTTTCCAGTTTAAGTAAGCACATGGTTAATAATGTCATGATTTGTCTGCAGAGAAACTTCAGCATTTAAAAACTTCTGTGTTATTTTGGGGGTGTCACTTGCCTTTTTTAATTATATGTRTATGCTTGTCTTCTGAATGTTGTGTTTGTCCTGGATGACTTTACTCAAGACTCGAAAGAACTGATGTATTCATAGGAGGTAGCTACAGTGGCTGTTGCTTTCTAAGCATGTTCAYGTTGTGACAAGGCACAGAAGAATAATTACAGCATTTGCTAATTTCTGTCTTCAGCATTTGTTCTCTACCCATTTATGTGTACTTTTTTGGAAACAAATCATTTATATTACAGTCATTGTCTTATAAAGACATAAGGTAAATGGGAACTCATTGGTGTAGGTTACCTTGTGACTTGGTTTTATCAAAGTTGCATTGAGTACTCTGTGTTAATGTGCTCAGTATCCTTTAAAGCCTTGCAAATCAGTGTCTGTGCTCTGCAATGTGAGGATCACCAAGGTGAAGAAATATAAAAGTAGTAAGCAAACTTCTTTCAAATGAATGCTAGAAAACCAACTGAACATTAGCTGTAAGATAAATCTCATTTTAGAACAAGATTCTGTGTTTTTGTATATGTTCAGGTAGTCCTGTGCCTTTGTGGAAGGTGTCTTCAAGGGTTTACAGGAGACAAACTCTCTTTGCATTGAACTCTCTCCATGCTTTGGCTGCATGTCATGTTCTGCTGATGCAGCATCTGTATTGTTCCGGGGTTTCTAAGATTGAAGGTTTGAAATACAACGCTGCCAGCAGTTGTTACAAGAGGATAGCTCATGTTGCCACAAAAAGTAAAGTGAATGTAGTAGCTGGACAGCATAAGCTCTAGACTAACAGTATTTATTTTTTATCTTTCAGAATACTCAAGGACCGAACTCTGTAGCAGATTTTTCTGCAATTAAAGAACTTGATACRTTAAACAATGAAATTGTGGACCTGCAGAGGTATGTAACAGAGGAATAGCTTTGGATTCAGTTGTGCTATTTACTGTTTTTTAAAAACCAGTTCAGTACATAAGAGAAAAGCAAGTGGTAATTGTCTGCTTTGCTAAATAAAGGGTCAGCACGTCTGCAGTACTGTGTGACACCTCTGCTCTCTGCTCACTCACATGAGTGCACTTAATGACAGCAGGACTGTGAAGGGTCTGTCCCTTGTGTTTTCAGGGTGTGATTCAGAGAGCTGTCTATCTCAGCATCCTGAGATGGAAATGTTCTCCATTGCTCATCTTTACTGGCAGATTTGAATGGAACACATCTTTAGGGTGCTGGAACCGTGCATAGATCGGTGTCAGTTGTCTTTTATTTGTGGAGGGAATTCTAAGGACTTGTTTCTGGTGGCAGTAAGGAAGTGAGATGGAAAAGATCAGTAATTATGCATGATAGGGAGTGGGAGGATGATTGTGCATGGACCTCTGCTAGGGTTCAATGATGGTAAAGATGGGCATGCTTTTCCTCTGTGTAGTAAACTGCTGGACTGAGAAAAATTGTTTTGATGTCTGCAGACCCTTGGGTTCCATTAATTATTTCTAAGGTAATTAAGATGACTTCAAGTGACTAAGAAAATCAAATTCATATATTTTCTATAATCTTTGTCATGCTCTTGAGACAGCAAGTATTTTTMTTCAGTGTTTTTCTTGTTACTATCATAAATCTACCAAAAATTCTATTAAGAACAGTAAATTCTGTTCTTTAAGTGAGGGTGCTTTGTCATTATGAAATCTGCCTCTCTAATTCATGTCACTTGTGGGAAGGATTTAACTTGGCAGTGTGTCAGAGCACAGTCTGTTTCCTAAATGCATAAATATTTTTTCACTTCACTTGCTTGTTCTCTCATTACTCCCACTGCCTCCTTACTTCTCTGCTCTGTCTCCGCTGTTCCTTAGGTTATATTAATTCCAGTTTTGGACACTCAAATTTATTAACCTAAATATGATTTGTGACTGTGTATATTTTCTGTTGGTATCTTAGAGGGAGRTAAATTGTTGGCTGGCATGAATTTTTAGATGAAGTTGGTTTTCAGTAGGTGGGCTTGCAGCCTAACGTGCAAGCCAGGCTGTTTAAGTCTTRGTTTCTTTTCTTACTATGAGGTGTGAAGGAACCGTGACCTTTGAAAAGTCATTGCCTCCATTTTTTTCAGTGGAAAATATACATTGACAATTATTTAAAATGAAATTATGTTTAATTCTTTAAGAGGGGGTAAGGGCAACAACTATTATGATTTATTTTTAGAAAGGGGAAATTTACTTTAGTATGATTTATAGGTTCAGAACAGAATGGGGTTAACAATGTGGCAAATGTAGGAAGCTTCATCTTAGTGAATTCWCATTTCTGTTTTAATAGTGAAGTACACTTTCAGATTTGATAGCTGTCATATAAAAATGTAATTCAAACTGAAGTTATTTTTGTTCATTATTAAACAAGATAGATTGTTCAGCTGTCAGACTCAATATGTAAGAATTCTAGTCTGTGATTCCATTGAGAAGTGTCCAAGAGCTGCATTTCCGAAACCCAGTAATAGAAATTGAATCTATTTTTGAAGTACACTTCATAAAAAAAACAAAAACCAGGAGAGGAAATGGCCAAAAGAATGACAATGTGTGGAAAACAGCTTTAGAGGAGACTCTACAAWGAATGGAGAGATGATGTCTTTGTGGCTCAGCAGTTTGTGCGGGAAAGATGTCTGGTAGCCAATAGTTTTGTTAATCTTAATTTGATAAATACAGTGTCAGGAAGGTGGAGGCCGAGGATCAGTTGAAGAATAAAACTCAGAGCCCTTATTAGGGAGGATAATTTTCCTCTGGTGGGGGGGAATGATTTTCCTTGGGACATTGTGGAATCTGCATCATTTTGAGCCTGTTAGCACTCCTGTCTCTAAATTCTGTTTCAGTTGCACTGTATTTTTAGAAAGCTATTTGAAGCTTTTTTTGATCAGCATTATGGGAGGCTGGACCAGATGTTCTTAATACTGTTTTTCAAGCCATAAAACCTTTTTCTTCCCCAACAAACCCAGTTTTGCTTCCTTGCATTCAAAGTTAGCCAATATCCACAAATCCACGGACTTTTTTCAAGCTTTACCAATGCTGCATTCCTCTTGAAGCATGTGAAGTAGTTGAGCTTAACTTGGAACATCTCACCAGAGATGTCATCCTTCACATATGCTGGATTGCAGCGCTTAAATTGTTTCTTGAATTATAAATCCAATTAAAAGGACCAGAAATCTTGTAAATTGGTCTCTCAACAGCAGTGAAAGAGCAAAACATCCCSCAGAAAAACAGGACAATCTCTCCCTGCCATAACCTTTATTTCAGATTTCAGAGATCTGCATCAACTTAGCAAAGCAAAGAATTTTAATGTAGGATAGAAAATTTCTTCTAACCTCTGGTTTGGAAGTAACTGAGCTGTTGCAGCTGAAGAGGTTGAGGGTAACAAATGTTAGAAGAAACAAGGTAAACCCTTGGCATGTTTTCTGSTATTGCCAAACTGAAGTACTACTATATTAGAGTTCCCAAAACTACAAATGTATGTGAAAATAAGAAATACTGGACAAGAGTGAGAGTAGGTAATGCTACCAGTTCTGTGAGTAGTCATCATCTTATTATGGAAAAGAGCTATGATTTTTGTGCTTTTATACCTAAGGTGATTCAGCCTGGCCAGGACTGAGTCTTTGGCTTGAACGCCTCTGCTGACACATGGACTTTGCAGTTCTCAGCTGTGACAAATATTTGCAATGTGCTGGCTCCATTTTATAAATTATTCCATTCACAAATTGGTGTTAAATTTAGGGATTTACTAAATCATGAAGTATCTGCATGGGAGAAACCATCTATTAGTCACTGCTTTTAGTTTATTTGATATGAGGTTCTCCCAACGTATTAAAATGCATAGGGAAATTGTATTGCTTTCAAAAATTGACTTGAGTTGGTTACAAGTGTCCTTTGTTGGCAAGACCACAGTTCTTTTTGGGTTGTTTTTTGGATGTAGTAAGGGACTTCACGATCCAGGAAATCTGTCATATCCAATAAATCAATTTTCTTACTTGTTTTTGGTTCTTTCAGTTGCTGAGCATTCCTACAGGGGCATACCAGATAGTTTGTAAAAGAATTGGAGGCATTCAGAAGAATTAGTGAATTAAGTAGGTCTGTGTTGTCTTTTCTTTGAAACAAAGAGGCATTTCTGGGGGGAGGAGGGGTTGTGTTATGTGCAGACTATATACACTCAGCTTGTTTTCCTTTGCCTGAGTCTGCTGCCTAAGCTTTTCTTGTTCTGCCTGACAATACTTCTTTCACTTGATTCTTTCCAATTCATTGTTTGTGCTCTGATTTGGCTCATGGAAGTGCCRGTGGGTGGGTGTTGTATCCTGTTGCTTAGTCCAGATTGCAAGGATTTAGGTACCTGGCTTGAGTTGAAATACAAAGGAAGTGATTTGCATCTCTGACAGTCTCTTAGGCACATCAGTGACTGTAATGTGGAAGGGCTGTATATTAACCATACATATCTTCTTGAAGTTCTAATTCTTGCTCAGTTTTCCCACCCGAGAAGGGAAAATAACAAGCATTTGTTTTCCTATTCTCTTTTATTGTCAGTCAGGAAGAATATGTTTAGTGTTTGCTGTATTTGATGGGTGTTGGAGGGCTTGAAGGTATTTTTCRGCCTGATTTGTACATAGATCTGTAGAAGTGTTTTATTGAGACCTTTGTTCACAAAAAGTTRTGGAAGCCAAAGCAACAGAGCTTGTTTCAACCCTGTCTTGCAATGCTTTAGATCTCTGAGTACCACTATGCTACAGGTGTTTTTTGGGGGTAGAGGAGTGTGCTAGAGCTGTGATTGAAAAGGTAAAGATTATTTTAGAATTTCCAGTTTCTGAAGAATGGAGAGTGAGGAATTTTATATAACTTGAAGGATCACATTCAACAGAATAAATAGCCTTGTTCTTCAAAGTCCTTCTTTCCACATCTTTCTTCTTCCTTCCGTTTAAACTTTCCCTTTGGGCATAATAAGGAAGTTGCTCTTTAATGAGATAATGAGAAAAGTAATAGCAGAGTATAATCCATAGTAATTATTTGTCAGAGCAAATGTTCATTTAAGATCTGACATTTGGGTTCTTTGTGTTTTCCATTGTGTATGGTTCTCAGTAAACAAAACTTTCTCAGCTTGAGTAAAGAGAACTTAGAGTAGAACTGCTTTATTTTGGACACMGAAATGCTTTCTTGCGTATTAAGTAAGGGTAAATACTAAAATTAATAGTTTCAGATTGACTAACAATCTGCTGCTATTAAAATAGGAAGTTTCTTAATTTCAATATATTCCAGTAATATAATCTGATAGCTTTTCATTATGGTATTTCATTTAGAAATGTTAGGTTCRTTGTTCAAATTCTAACTTTTAGTGTGTGTGTTGGTTTATTAACAGAAYCTTTATGAAAGTAAATATCTACTGAAGATTGTGTAAAAACTGTAACACTTAAGTTTGTCTGCCTCTGTGAAAGGAGGAAAGATTCCATATGCTGTCTAGAGAGAAACACTCGTGATTTTTTTTATTACAGGAACACTTCTGATTTGTATGGGTTTTTTCTCTTTCTTAAAGCTATTATTATGTCTGACTGATGAGAATTTATTGATGATAATTCCCCTGTCATCAGCAGTCACTTGAAGTTGAATAAATGTCTGTAGAGGCAGGCTTGATATGACACAGCAAATCACTCGGTGTGGAGTGTCTGAGCAGATCATGATTCCTGCAAGCCCAGCCAAACCTTCCTGCTCCTGCCTGAGCTTCCCAACAGATGTATCCAAAATCTGACAGGCAAAGGGCATTAATGGGCTCCACTGGCCCGTGGGAATGCTCCCTGGCTGCTGGGAGCACGGCATCGCTGTGTTTGCAGGGGTTAAGAGATGGAATCTGATGCAATCCCTCCCACTTTTCCTAGCAGTTTTCATTAGACAAGTGCTCCATAGCAACAGTGAGATCACTGGAGACAGTATTTCATTGATTTCTGCCTTCCGCCCCCTTCCATTTTTGAGCCATTCTTATCACTGGAGTGCACTTGGTGGAAAGACAGGGGGGTTTATGCAGAATGCTTCTGTGGGCTTCTGTCTTGTAAATAATTTGGAAGGCAGAAATCCCTTACATCTTTTGTGTTTCATGTTTCACTATGTATTTAAAGAGAGATACAGGCTTAGGGGGCTGGATAACTGTACCTGCTGTAGCTGATGTTCTTAAGTATTCTTGCATTGTTTGCTGGTCTTCCAGGGAAAAGAATAATGTAGAGCAAGACCTGAAGGAGAAAGAAGATGCCATCAAGCAGAGGACAAGTGAGGTCCAGGTAAATAAAATTACTGTTCAGACACCTGATAYTGCACCATGTGCTGTTTTAATGACAGTGGGATTACTGAGTCTCTAGATCATGTCACTTATCCAGTGAAAAGCAAGTAATATTGGTGGGTAAGAAAAGAATGTACTTTGAAGTGTATTTTCTGTATAATTTTGGGTTGGTGTAGGTGTGTATTTATGTTATATTTATATAAGTATGCAAGCTCCTATAGGTTATATAGCCTGCATGGTGGTTTAAATGAAGAATATTTTTAAAAAATAGATCTTTTTACTTCTTTTTTTCTTAAGTTTTTTTTAAGCAAGTCTATTTACTGTGTAATTAAAACTAAAGAGGACATTACAGCACTGTAAATAAATTAATAAACTTAAGTGGCTGAATTAAAAGGGCTTGTGTATAGGTCTGCTTCTTAAGAGGCACAGTAATTACCAGCTTGGGAAAAATGTTGCCTGAAGTTAATTTTGCCTAATATAAGTGAATAAAAATAATCTCTTGATTTTTATTTGAAAGAAGATATTTAATTTCTAGAMTATTGGAAAATTTAAATTTACAAGTGTTTTGCAGGTGTTAAAAATTATGCAGTCAGCATCGGTGTTTAGGGTGCAGCCAAGCTCTGAATTAAATATTACAAAGCAATATTTCAATTAAATTTTAAGTTGGTGTTTAAAAAAAAATCTTCAGTGTGATATCTGACCATTTATATTTATTTCTAAATTTAACTTAAGAATCTATTATTTTCCACAATCTTTATTTAAAAGCAAATAGTGCAGGATTTCTGCATTTCAATTTCWCTTGGGCTGAAATGGAGCTAATGTGTTACAAGAGTTGTGAATTTTGTGCTTGGCTATTTAATATCTTTGAAGCCTGGAGGATAATTAATAGTGTGACCTTTGAGGAGATAATCAGATGCTGGCCTGTTGGTCAGGCTGGCAGCAGCTCCAGCAGCTGCAGGAATGCGTGTGGAAGTTGCCCCTGCCTGTGCTCCACAGTCATTCTCCTCCCCACCCTGCAGATTCCTTTTCACACTGTTCTCACAAATACAATTCTCAGGGGTGTTCCTGGCTTTGCACACAATATGATTTTGTTGGTGTCTTCTGTGTGCTCATGTGAGGGTTGAGTTCTCTGGTGCCTTTGCACAGAAGGTTTGTAAAGCTTGAYAAAACCCTTCCCTTGAATGTTCCAGTGTCATCTGTGTGTGTTTGATCGGCRCAGCATCGCAGAATCCCCTGAGTGTATCCTGAGCAGGGCTGTTGGAAGCAGCTGTCTCAGGTCTTTAACCTGTTAGTGCTCACACARGCTATTTGTTAAATATAGTTACAGAGTTCTGTCAGTCTGCAGAAAAGAAACAATCTATTATTGGCTTGTCAGAAAAATGAGAAACCTCCAGGATCAAACAGGAAATGGCTGCAGCGTCTATTTAAGCTGGTGGCCTTTTACCTTTTCTTATTCCTGASTGTTGTTTCAACAAACTTTGTAGGACTTCAGAGAATAATGTGACAGACTAAAGATATCTTTGCYTCATGCTTTTTTCTTCTGGTTTTGTTCTAATGGGGACATTTCTAAAGATGCTGTACAAAACCAGTTTGCTCTAACCTGCCTCCTTGCTTCAGGTTGGTTTTGTGGCATCGCACTTCAGGGTTTCTGATACTGGAATTCCTTCCATGGACACAAATTGTAATCTCAAATATATCCATGGTCAGTGATCAATCAAACTGATTTGTATAGGAGGAGGGCAAGAATAACAGCTTTTTTTTTCTATAAAATAATTTCTGTACTATATAAATAGGTACTGAAAAGCAAAGAAATATTTGCAAGGAAGACAGCATAATGATGGGGATTWATGTGCTTGTTAAAATACCAGTTCTTCAAAGTTACATGCTCTTGAGTATCCCTCCCAGCACTGGATTTTCTTTCTTTATTGCAGTGCACCAATGCCATTAGAAAGTCAGTGAAGTTTTACTTTCCAGTCCTTTTTCAGACTTAACACATGAGTTGTACTGGGAAGTGCTGGCTGGCAAACTAATAAATACATTGTCCGTGGAAATAGAGATTCCTAAACATTCCTTATCCTACACTGTACTGGCATGAAGAGTTACAATGATCATAAATCTCACACAAGGATTGTTATTACCATCAGAATGCCAGTGTGTAACACCTCAAATATCTTAGTGGTTTTCATACAGAATCTCATTCAGTGCTTGAATATTAAGATGATGCTTCTATGCTGAGGGTGTTCTTTGAAATTGAAGCTTAATTGGAACCTGGTTTACTTCATGAAGAGGTATCTTTTGAGTATTTCAGTGTATTGTATCTACTTCAGCCTTTAGTTTTGGAATGGTTAGGTCCATGTGTGCATTAGGTTTTGGGTTTGATTGATTTTTTTTTTTTCCTCTTTTTCCTTCTGGGAGCCATCAGGCTTAGTTAGATCTCTTCAGTGCTTCTCTACTGCTGTGCCTAGGACAGATAAAAGTGGAGATGATCTATATTTAGCTTGTGTGGATGTGAATTCTTGCTTCCTTTTGGAAAAAGGAGGCTGAAGTCTCTTTAAGCTGTTACTTTTTTCCTCCACTGCTTGTGTTAAGTGTCAGCTGATCCTTGCTTTTCAAAAATGAATGGATCAAGAGTGTCCCAGTTATCCAAGTTAGAAGCTGCTCTAAGAGCTTTTTGTGTGTGCGCTGTTTTTTCTCTCATGGGTTAGAAATAATTGGTATTTCTCCCAGTCTGACTGCTATATATCMGTCACACACTCTTACAAAAATTCAAATTTTGTTTGGGGAGGCGGTCTGGGGTTTTGTTTAATGTTGGTTTGTTTTCTGGGGCTTTTTTTGCTTGGTTTCTGGGTTGATTTTTTTTACATAAAAGCATCTGTGATGTATCTTTGGGTAATCCTCCAGTTGTCTTGAGGTTACCTAATTCCCCAGCATCTGACTGCTGCACCATATGCCTTTCTATTTCTATCTGGCTTTTTGTCCTCGTTACGTGGAGGTGTTAGCACACAACACATGGATAAACCATYTCCCTCACCACAAAGAACCCAAACAAAACACCCCTAGGAAAGGAGAGCAGGATTGTAGCTTAGAGCAGCACATAAATGTAGGATCTAATCAGAATTTCGTATCTGCTTGTTTTCTTGGGCCCCTTAATTTTTTTTAATCTGTGTTCATTTTTTACTGTTGTTGATGATTCTTCCTTCAATTGCCATATTTTCTCAAAAAGGCTGCAATCTTCTCTTTTCATYTAATACTTTTCCTTTTGTATTAATMCTKTTTGATCTCCATGYATTATCTCTTCCTCTTGACTTTGACGATTCTTTTTTCTTCCTAATTTCTTTTCTTGACATGTTTTTCAGTGTTATCTCTGCAGCTTGTTGAAGTATAACCATTCCTGTTGCTCAGAAAGGAACTAATTATTTTATGATGCTACTTAATGTAGTTAGAACACAAGACATAAATCAAAATCCATATTGTTGGGTATGAAATGTACTCATAGTGGTACACAGAAAATAAGTTTTTGGCTGATCTTTGCAGAATTAGTGGCAGGAGTGCATTTGGGTGAATGGTCTTTCACTGTGCTCCAAAAACCAGTTCCTATTTTTGATCATGTGTTTTTTGAAGGGGGAAGGAGCAGGATAAAGAATTTTTATTATCATAGAATCACAGAATGGTTTGGGCTGGAAGGGATCTTAAAGATCATTCAGTTCCAACCCCCTGCCATGGGCAGGGACAYCTTCCACCAGACCAGGTCACTCCAAGCCCTGTCCAACTTGGCCTTGGACACCTCCAGGGATGGGGCAGCCACAGCTTCTCTGAGCAACCTTTGCCAGGGCCTCACCACCCTCAAAAAGAAGGATTTTTTACCTTCTTCCTCATCTAAACCTGCTCTCTGTCAGTGTGAAGCCAATCCCCCATGTCCTGTAACTCCACAGCCTGATAAAAAGTCATTTTCCARCTTTCCTGTAAGCCCCTTTTAGTTCCTGGAAGGGCCTTTTAAGATCTCCCTGGATTCTTCACTTCTCCAGGGTGAACAACCCCAGGTTTCTCAGCCTGTCTTGATAACAGAGGTGCTCCAGCTTCTGACCATTTTCATGGACTTCTCTGGACTCATTSCAACAGKTCTTGATAAAAACTCAGTAAAACATGGTGCTAAAACTCAGGACAGAGACACTGCAACAGCCTGAATAAAAACAACTTCAAGATTCAAAATGAAACCCTGAGCTTTCTGTGAGGAAAACCGTTAATCTGTGTGTTGATGCATGGTCCTCCATACTTCAGTGAGATTTGTTCTACTGAAGAAAAACAAATGCAAGCAACCTGATTATTTTTATGTCTTTGAATTAGAATCTGAGAATATTTGCTTGTCTGGTATCCGTGCTGGGTTCTGGAAGATGATTTGTTGGTACTTTGAAATCTGGGTTAGCACCGCAGTTTGTGCTGCGGAATTTAGTGGTTAGGGTGARAGGGGGAGCAAATGTAAAGCTGATGTGTTTTATTTCAGGATCTCCAGGATGAAGTCAAGCGGGAGAGCAGTAATCTGCAAAAGCTGCAAGCTCAGAAACAGGAAGCACAGGAAACCCTTAATGATCTTGATGAGCAGAAGGCCAAGTTGGAAGAACAACTTAATGACATCAGGCAGAAGTGTGCAGAGGAGGCCCATTTGGTAAGGTCTGGTGGCCAAGGCCCTTGGAAGAGTAAATGCCTTGTTTTGAAGAACTTGGCCTTGCAGAGTTACAGTGGTTGGGGAGGGGAAAAAGCTTTAATGAATAAATAGCCTCTTCTTGACACTTCAGAGTGTCAAGGTTTTGTGACCAGCAGAGCATAGGGAATACATCAGTCACTTCAGTCTCCCTAATTTAGTATCAGCCTGTCAACAAACATACTGAGATGTACTTGCACACAAATAAGGTTTAGAGCAAACAGTTAGCAGAATTATGATACAATATAAATGTAATTAGAAGCACTAATTACTGGGACTGATTTCTTAGTGGTTAAAAAAAAATCTTATGCAATTTTTCTTAACATAAAGCTGTTGTATTTCTTTAATGTCTGAAATTATCTTTTCAGTGTTGGAAATATCTGTGTTGGTCAGAAAAACATCTAAAATACTCTGTTCTAATTGAGACCAATAGAGAATTAGCTGTTCATTTGGGTATGATCTATAATCTCWGCAATGGCTATGAGATTTTTACTTTTCTGGTCATAAAGAATAGTATTTGGATGTGTTTAGAAATGTTTGGGGTTTTGGGTGTGGGTTTTGGTCGTTTGGTTTTTTGTTTTTTTTTTCACTTGAAATATTGTTCATGTTTTAGATTGCCATGCTGAAGGCTGAAATAACAAGCCAGGAATCAAAGATTTCAGCATATGAGGATGAACTGACCAAAGCCCAAGAGGAGCTGAGTCGCCTGCAGCAAGAAACTGCAGAGCTTGAGCATTGCATAGAGTCGGGGAAAGCACAGCTGGGACCTCTTCAGCAACATCTGCAGGATTCACAACAGGAAATCAATTCAGTAAGGCAGTGTGAAAGACCCACCCCCCCAAAAATATTTTGAGCTGGCAACCTTTAGTGTGGTTTGWCTTAAGGGGAAGGCGTAGTTTCCTTTTTTCTTCACTGTTTGCTCATTCYTTAGTTACTCACACATGTGTTCTGTGCTAGTAGTTGTTAAGATTTTTAGAGGCTGACTTGAGCTGCTCAAGATACTTCATGATCTTTCTCCAAGTTTATTAAGAAAAGGAATTAAGTCATTCTACTCCATGAATAATTCATAATGTAATGAATGGAAAGTGGATAATGCAGACTTAAATTCTCTGTGTCCAGTAGTTATTTAAGTTTTCATSCTTAGCTATGGCCTGGGGCATTCTCTCACTATTCTTTAATTGAAGTTGTTGGTATAAAATTACTGATAACATTTACTAAGTGCATTGTTGAAGGCTGATAGTAAGGTGGATGTAAGAAGAAATTGGGCTGAGATGAGACACTGAGAAGCAGAGAGCCCTGTGCTTTGAAGKGGCTGCTGTTGCATGGAACATTTTCAGTTTCTCTGTGTAATCAGTGATTTGTTATTACCTCAGTGATGCATGAGCTTGCACACCCTTTCCTCATGGTTCTCCTTCCCTGTTGCCAGCTGTGTTATGTATGAACCACTCACACTGATACCAAGTTGAAAACAAAGGGCAAAGCCTACCTTTGAACCCCAGAAACGACTGACTTTTGGGTCGGTCATTTCATGCAGTTCACATCTGTAACTTGCTAACCCCATCTTATAACATSCACAATTTTTAAARATGGCTTTTYGTTTTAGAAACAAAGTGAACTATTTGATTTTTTTCATCATTCATCACAGGTAGAGAGAAGGTTATACTATTTCAGTGTTTTTATGTTGGCAAGAGATGCTTGTCATGAACAGTTGTGAGACTGATAAAATAAGTGGTTATGCTTGAGTGTACCACTGACATTTTTTTACTAGATTTTATAACAGTACTGCTGATTTTATTGCTCTTGACTCACAAATAAGGATCCAGGTTAGATTATCTAATGGCTGGTCTGAGGTCAGTTAATTTGAAAGATACCTGGTGGTGTCTTTGCTGACACCCCAGAAACTCTTACTAGGTGACTGACCTAGCAGAGTTCAGAGGTATTTAGATATCTGAACTAAGTTTATTCTTTTGCATAATCTGCCAAATCCAGTAATTCCTTCCTAACTGACAGCTTGGTTGTAAATCTTTGCTGTAAGACACTGCATTAAGAATATTGCTGAAATAATAGCATGTGAGTGTAAGTGTCTGCTTAGGAAGATGCACTTGGCTTTTGTAGACTTCAGAAGTCATGTGGGAGATGATAATGAATTTGTAGTGTTCCTTCTTGGAAGATGAGAATTCTGAAAAAGCTATCTTAGATTTCGAGTTTAAGGAAATTGCAAACATGTAATTAGAAAAAAACCCAAACCACACATACATGCACACAAAAAAAAAACCCAACTGGAAGCAAAAATAAGGAAAAAAACCCCAACCAAAACTCACCAGCAAAACCAAACAAACGACAAAACCCTGAAACCTTTGCAAATTTTCTTAGGAGTTTGAGTAGCAACAAAGCAACGAGACTTGGTGTTGCCAGTGTCAGTCTTCTTCCTGGTGAAAGATGTGTCCTCCAATCACAATGCACATCTACATCTTGCTTATCTTTCAAATTTCACCCTTTGATTGACAGAACTGGTTTTTATTATATTTGCTTTTGAAAATAGACTTTTCAGGCATCTATCACTCACCTTATATTTAAGAGGGGATGGTAATTTACTGTCTTCCATGTGCTGCCATACTGATGCACCTACATTTTTTTTCTGTTTACAGGTGCAAACAAAGCTTCTTGAGCTGAAAGAACTGGAAAATAACCAATTTAGTTGGCACTCTCAGCCCCATAGYACACTCGTTAATGGAACTGTGGATCATTCTAGTCTTAGCAACAGCAGCAGTGAAAMTGCAAACCTTAATGAGAATGCTGAGAGAGAAAGTACAGCAGAAGAGGAACAAACAAACTCTGTGTCTCCAGTGAGTAGTGTTTTGCCTGCTTGGTCACGATGCATTGCAGCTGTGAAGTTGGAATAAGTTAAGAATGTAGCAAGATTGATTATGTTTTTAAACACTTGCACAACTGAAATTTCAKGGTGTTTTTCTGAGGGACTGTGTTTCCACATATCTGAAAGTTCTTAAGGAGAAAAGGCGGTAATTTTAGCTTGCCGGGAAAGTGGCAATAACATATTTTCTGTTTTTATTTCCAAAGCAAACTATCATAAGTTGAATAGCAGAATTAACATTAAAGGAGAGCAGCTGTCTCCATTTGGTACAACGAGAGSAGAATAAGGAAAAGTACAGAAAAATCTAAAACTGTCTTGCTTCAAATATTCTTCCTTATGTTTCAGTGGATTCATGATTGATTTATTTTTTTAAAACTTTTACAGGGTTTATGGTACACTAAAGTATGTGCTATAATAAGTATGACTCTCTTGAAGTATCCTTTAGTATATTCTGTGGTTCTGTTTCAAAGTTAAAATTTTATTGTGCAGTCTTGTATTTACTTATTTATGGTGAATTGCTTTTATCCTTGTACAGATAAGGAATAGTCCCGAAACAGCAGTCTCTGTTGTAGAAGAGAAAGAAACACCAGCTGCAACTGTTACCAAAAAAGTGAGTTTGGTCAGGTTTGGGGGAGGAAAAAATAAGTTTTAAAAAAATCCTGGTTAAACTGTTTCAGGCTTGCATGATGGTCATAAAACAATAGAGAAATAATTGTCACTTCTCACTATTTTTATTTAGTGTGATGTCTTGAAAACATTTCATGTTATGTAATAGGCAGGTTGTTTAGAAATATTTTGGATCTCCATTGCTGAATTACACAGAATTCCAGCTGTCTCTTTGCTTTAAGCTTTAAGAAACCACTGAATGGTAACAGGAGATGACATAAGTGTTTTCCATCCTGCAAGTCTTAAAAATTTAATACGTTTCTCTCTGTCTGCAATGCCCAGGAAGATCCATTCGATGCTGAATCTCATCCGTTGCCTGATCTAGTTTCTGAAGCCAGCTTAGAGTTCTTCCAGTCTGACCCTTTTGTTGGCAGTAAGTAGATGTTTCTCCCTAAGTGCAGATTTGCAGAAACAGGTCTTTTGTGAACACATCAGACTAATCTTCACCTTGAAACTGCTCTTTGTAGAATAAATCTGAAGATGTTTGAGTGACAGGAGCATGGAGGCAGTAGCATTACAAATATAGAAGTGATAGAAATGAGAGTTCCAGGGTGTTTCTCCTTCCTTGATCTGGGAAAATTGAGCTCTGAAAATTCCTCCTTTCCYTCTCTGCTCTTCCTGAGAGCCTCTCTTTCCCCAGCCTCTCCCTGCCCTGCCCTGGTGGCATTTTGGCTGTAAAGGTGTGGGCAGACTTGTGATATCCGTGGTGTCACTAATGGGATTGACAGCCCCAATCCACAAAGGGGTCAGCAGAGGGTTCTCTGTGCTGTGCTGTGCTGTGCTGTGGGGAGGCTGTGGGTGGCTCACAGTGAATGACTGTGCCCTACTTCTGGTGAGTTTGGCTCTCAGAACAAGGGAATGTGGAACTGCACCATCTGTTCGTCTTGTGGAAGTGCTGGGCTTTATTTTAAGAACTTGCCATTGACGAAGGATGTTGCTCTGCTTTTAGTTTTTTATGGAAGGAATGATCTGCCTATATGGAGCCAGTTGGAGAAAGGGAGTTAATTTGAATTAACTGCTGAAGCAGATGYTTTCAGCTGCATTAATATGATTTTATATGCTTTCAGATCAACAYGGTCTGATTAATTTAGCTTGTATTGCTTCGAAAGGAAAATAAGCTAAAYTTGTTTCAGATCACTTGGCTTCTGAAAGAATGTCAATGCAGATTTAATATCTGTAATGAATAAATTAATTTAAAACAGCTTGGATGTTTTTGTGTAGATACTGCTTGATTTTTGTTTACATTRAAGTGGCCTTTCAGCACATGACAAGGCCTTTCTTTCAGAAGAGAAAGGTCTGTGTTAAGAACCAAACTTTTGGCTTTGAGCACTCATTATGATCAGGGGTAGATCCCTACAGCTAAGAGACAGGATATCTGTCTCAGGTATACATGTGGAAGTAGAAATCAGTTGGAATCATGGATCCAGTACTGAAGTGAACACTTAGGAGCTACCATCCACAATCAGTCAGAACTGGGAATCATCTCAGTGCTTGACCTGGATTACTGCACTGTAAATACTGCATAATGTGGGTGGATTTGGGCAATATGGAAATGCAGCTTGGAGATGGCTGCTTTTGTGTGTGGTTCGTGATGGTATTAAGCTGCTTAATGAATATTTGCCTTTTTTTTTATTTTAAACAGGTGATCCCTTCAAAGATGACCCTTTTGGAAAAATTGGTAAATAACTTTATAACTTGTAATGTGTCTGTTTTTCTAAATGGTTCTTGCTCGTGTGTGAGAAGTGTCACCACTTCCAGAGGAATAGAGTAGGTGGAAATGCCACAAAAAGTCATGATAGGATATTCATATGACAATTAGCACCTGGCCACTTGTGTTAAACTTTTCAGAGAAGTCTATTGCCAGTGAACTTTGCTCTTGTTGAAAGTTCCTTAGTTGGGATTTAATTATGTGAAGGTTGTGAGCAGAAAGCCCCAAACTTTTGATTCCTATTTTATATGCAAAGTAGTAGGACTGTGCTCTTTTAAAGRCTCTTCACTTACCAACTTCCTTCAGAACCAAATATTGAAAAGGTGGGAAGTCTCTATTTACTGACTGTATAGGCAATGCCATTGCATTGTTTGCTTGGTCCTGAATGGAGTTACTGGTGGCAAAAAAAAGCAAATAACCAGTGGAAAGCAATAATAAAATAGTGTTGAGCCCCAAGTGCCAAATAAGAAACATCATTTGGGTTTGGGGAATGCAGGAGAGGAGGGCAGGAGAGTTCTTGGAAAAATTAGGTTCTGTAAAATGCCTAATTTTTAGGGGAATTGGTTAAATAAACTGTATGCTAAGATGATTCTGGAACTATTTTCATGATATGCAGAAAATGTTGGCTTCTCTGATGGTCTGAATCACAGAAYACAGATTATTCAGAGGCAAATTTCATACTTCAAAGGTCCTTGGTCTTAAACGTGTCAGTTTGTAGCAGTATGAAAAAAGCAATATATTGTTTAGTTTTTAGGGTATCAGCTAAGTAAAGCAAGCAGAAAAGTTAAGGAGRTGTTTACTTTTTAGATCCCTTTGGYGGTGATCCCTTCAAAGGCTCAGACCCTTTTGCAGCTGACTCCTTCTTCAAACAATCCTCCACCGACCCTTTTGTGACTGCTGGCACTGATCCATTTAGCACTGCAGACAACAGTAACAATACCACAGTGAGTTTGGTGTCACCCCTTTTACTGCTTTCTATATGTGATTTGGACAAAACAACCTATTTTGTATATTTAGACATGCTTTAAAAAATTCATACTTTAGAAATCATSTAAAGGTTACCTCTGATCTCCTGGCTCTGTCTTGTCTCTTTTGTGTCCTATTTTCTAGAAATAGTCACAGATAAAATAGAAGTAAAAATAAAAACATTTTTGAAGTATTTTATTGTGGATTTTCATTGCTTCACAGCTAGGAGTATTAGACAGTAATGACTTAAGCTCTGTCATTTAACAATAATGACTTAAGCTCTGTTGTTGGAGAACTCTCCAATAACTCTGTTAGTTGGTGGAACTTAATGGAGAGAAAGCTGGGATCAGCCCCACCAAATTATGTTGAGACACTTGAATTTTGCCTCCACATGCTATAGGATCAAAAAGTACATGCTGTATTTTATCTGAAAGCTGATGTGGTATATGGGGTTTCCCCTCAGAAAAGTCAAATTGTTCTGTAGGTGTATGTTTGGGTTTTTATTKTGTTTTGGGKTTTTTTGAATCAGAATCACTAAAGCACTTTCATAATGTGGAGATTCCTACTGAATGTACTTCTTTCAGGTGTACTTCAGTATAACTTTTAACTCACATTATAGATGAGCAGTTGTTAGACAGTCTAGAGCCTTTAAGAAGTTAAGAGTTGGGCATAAAGCCCTCTCTGCTGTAGACTAGAACTTGTTGAATATGTAATATTTAAAGCTGATAGTTAAAATTCTTCATGTCATTGAGTTTGTCTCCATTCTTCTGCCATCTCCTTTCCTTTTCAGTGCTGTTTCTGTTCATGCCTCRCTTCTGACTTTGTGTGTGCATAAAGTATGGATAGACATTTATAAAACTCAAAGATACATGTGGATTAAGAAGCAAGTTGAGTGGCTGTAGAGTGTCCCTGAGGTGCACCCACAGCAGCCAAGAGTGAGAAATCACTGCACCCGACAGTGGTGGTCCTGCCCTTGCCCATGGTGTGCACCYTGTGCAGATCTCAAGGTCCTATTACACACCACAGCCTACACCTCCAGCCATAAAAATTACATTTCTACAATCTGTAATGCCTGGCACACTGTCCTTTTCAAAGTGTTTATATTCTGATGTAACCAATACCCGGTCTTACTACAGTCCAGAGGAAAAGAGAAGGAGCTCAGAGCTGTGGTGTGGGATTAGCAGTGGATTCTTGAGATCTGTACTTCAGAACTGAAGTCAGGTATCCATCCTAARTGCTTTACCAYGCATTTCTGGAGTGCTGAAATCTCMRAGTTCTATCTTCATRAAGATGGYTCTGATTGTAGAAATCTGAGAGCAAAATGAGTGGTAGATATTCTTGATTGCTGCGTTAGCTGTTAGCGAGTAGGTTGCACATACTGTACCTTYTTTCCACCCTTTCAAAATATTAATCAAAACAGAGAGGAGGAGTTTCTATTAGAAGACTTGTTTACTGATGGTGATAAAAGCTATTTCCAGGATGTTTTATCTTAAAACTTCTAAACTAAAATAAATCGTGACTGTGTTCTTAGATTGAAGAATCTTTTAAGCTGAAAAACAAATTTCCCTCCAAAGGAATTTTTTATTTTAGACAGAGATATCAAAGAAGAATGACCCTTTTGCTCCTGGTGGAACCACTGTTACTACATCAAATGATCTAGGTAAAAGTAGATTGTACATATCAAGCTTCTTGGGTTTTATTTTTATTTGCTTTTACTTGCTTTTGTTTCYAGTCTTTTAACTGAATTTGCAACAGAGCATTTTAGGGATTTCCCATGTTTTCTGAATTTTCCTGACATAAGGTGCCTGTTTTCAGGAGGGACTTTTATAAATCAAAACTGACTCTTTATCTTTATCACTATTTATAGTGTGTGTGTATCACTGTTCCTTTACCTAAAGCTGGGACAGTATCCTGATCTAGATGTTTGGACTATTTGGTTGGTTTGTACTAATTCCCATTAGGGTTGTTTTTGGAGAGTTCATGTTATTTTCTAAGTAAAATCAGGATAGTTCTGCACTACAAGAGTAGATGTCAAATGGAGTAAATACCTCATTGAGATATTTTACTGCTAAAGTTTGCTCCTTCTGTTTTGCTGTGACCCTTTCTCACTTGAGGGCTAAAGATATTTAGGGAAGGCTTTTTACTCCATTTTTCCAACCTACTCTGACAAGTGATAATCCAAAACACAAATCCATGAGTGACTTTGTGTTGTAAACCTGTTCAGTTTAATTGTAGGGAATAAATGTGTTTTTCTAGAGATGCAGAAGTGAGTATGGCACTTTCTGCTCTCTAGTAGAGTAGTTTTCACATATTTTAAGGCACATGAGAGTGAAAGGGTGCTGTTTARTTAGACTGGGATGGTATGTGGTTCAGATACTTGATTCCACAAATGGATCTGCAGTTAGAAGACAGTTCTGGTCCATGTTCATATATATATATATATATGCATATGTATATGTCTGCATATGTATATTTATAGGTGTATGCACACAAAAAAATGCCTCTGTGTGTATACATACATGTATCTCAGTAGAACATTTCCAGTAGTATGGTCATCTGATACTTTCAGTGGAATTTAACTTTTTTTAATGTAGGAAAACATAATACCAGCATTTCTTTTGAATTACTTCTTGTTCAGGAGATTTACTATTCTTGATTTGCAGTTGAACTTAGAGTTTTTGAAAAAGRTGCTTAATAACTTGAAGTGCTCACCTCATAAAATAATTCACTTGAATTTATGTTATAAAATATGTTACAGTCGCTGTTCTGTAGTGGGATTATTTTTTCCAGTCTTTCATATTTAAGTTTTAATCTTTTTCTTTGCTTGATTTGTGTGTATTTAGCTAGAGACCCCTTTGCCTCCCTGTTTGGAAGCGAATCCTTTGAAGGTGGCTTTGCTGACTTCAGCACGCTGTCAAAGGTAAGAAGAAGCTGCTGCTTCTCACAGAAAATGCACAAAACTGCAGTGACAAGACAGAGCTTACTCAGTTTCATTGCAGTTTTGCCACTACTAAACATTTATAATGGCTGACTTGCTTGAAAAAAAGTTCTTGAGAGCAAATTGTCCTGCAATTCTGTGAAGAATGCAATGTAATCTTTTTGGCTTTATAAGTATTTTGTCTCTATTTCCAGTGCTACTATAATTTATTTATTTATTTTTAAGTTTGCTGAGTTTAGCAGCAAAARTATTACTTTTGCATGTTTAACTTCTTTCCATGGTGCTGTACACAGTTAACCATTCCTGATTTTTCTTTCTGTTCAGTGTTCTGGAGTATGCGGATATGTGGAAAAMCAAACAAAAGTCTTTAATCTTAGTCCAGACTTTCAGTTCTGATTTAGTASTGTATTATTGAAGAGAATGTACATTTGCACTGCACTGAAAATGTGTATGTTGCTCTTTTCTTTGTTGAAGGCCAACAATGAGGATCCCTTTAGCTCTTCCACRTCAGGCTCTGTCAGCAGTGTCACCATAACTAAAAACTTATTTGAGGAACCACCAGCTAAAAATGAGGACGTTCCTCCTGCACTGCCCCCTAAGACAGGAACTCCCACCAGGCCCTGTCCACCACCACCTGGTAAGAGCTGACACTGAGATGTGGTAACCATCAGCTGCTTCAATGTTGGCAGAGGGAAAGGAATTATGAGGGGAGGGTGAAGGGTCTGAGTCTAAAATGAGTGAGCAAGATGTGAAACAAGTCCATTTCTGACCTGTTGGTCTTGTCCTCAGATTTAAGTTCTTCATGGTGTTTGGGATCACAGTTTGTTTGTAGAGACAAAGGCTTTAGAAAAAGGACTCTACAAGTGTGTGCAAGAAAGCAACATAGCTGTGAATGAAATGGTTACTAATGTGATACACTGTGAATCTTGAATTAAATTATGCTTAAAGTGAGAATTTAGTGTGTTTTATCCATTGTGAAACCTCTGGGTTTCGTGGAAAATTAATTAAATAGGGTTAAATAACTGGCTCAGGTTTTCAGATTAGCTCCTTCCATGTGGCCTTKCCAGGGCTTTGTAGCATTTACAGTAATAAACCCAAGGTCCCTAGACTGTTTTCTCCTCRGTGATGGAGGAGTCCTCTGGGATGCTCCATGGCACAAACCACTCTGCTTTCCAGGAAAGGCCATGATTATCATGGATATCAACACCTTCTTGTGGTTGCAACAAGCCCAAGTTACAACACTCCTCACTTTCAATTTTTTTTTTTTGCGAAGACAGGAGAATGTATTTCTAATATTCCTTAAAAAAAAATCTGTCCTTTGTTTCATTGTCTTTATGAACTCTGCTGTGTCATTTTTTYGCTGTTACACTATATGGATGAGTCTTAAGGTGTGGCATGAAACTTAAATGTGTATTCATCTTTTCCACAAAAGAAAGGGAATGCAGTAGATACAGGAGTGCTCAGACTGAAGTTTAAACTCAGCTGGTTAGTTCCTAAAGTTGGTGTGAGATCTGGCTTGTGCTAATGCCGTGCAAGTAATTATTTCCATTGTAAATAACATTAAAACAGCCGACATGGCAAGTGACGATAGTTGAATGTTTGATGTTGGTCCTTATTTGAACATAAAAAGGATTTCTGACTTGATTGYATGGGAGTGACTGTGACATGGTGCACTTTTGAAATACAGGCTTCTAGGGGTGAAACAGCAGCATCCTTAGCAACAGATGACGAGAAAAAAATAGGCTGTTTTGATGTGCACAGTTATGTGGTTATCTTGATAACCATTCCCAATTAATTCTTTTYCTAATGGAAATAAAAAATGGAGGTACTTAAATGTAATTATTTTAAATTACTCTCTTGGTCTGATTCAAAACAATTAAATGCTTTTTCAGTGAAATACCCAAAAATCTTTCTTTTAATTCTTCTCTCTGCGGGAAAGTGTGTAGAAGGGCTATTGCCTCTCAATTCTGTTGCCTCTGTAGATACTGATAAACACCCCCTATTTCTTGATTTTGGGGAAGATTTGGTGATTGTGTATTTTTTATTCTTACAATTATTACCCTTCCCATACAGAAATAAAATTCCCTGGCTGTCATTTGGAGCTGCTTCTCCCACATTTTTGTAGTAATAGGCAGGCATTGTTTGCAAGGAATGGAATTGTAGAATCACAGAATGGTTTGGGTTAGAAGGGAACTTTAAGATCATTCAGTTCCACCCCCCTGCCGTGCACAGGGACATCTTCCACTATCCCAGGTGCTCAAAGCCMCATCCCATATGGCCTTGAATACTTTCAGGGGTGGGCAGCCTCAATTTCATCATCAGTGATACATAGATAGAACATCATCAGTGAGAGAGAYGGCAGGGTTATCTGGGAATTGTCTAAGTTAGTCATGTGTTCCCGAGGGGATGTTCTTTAAATCTCTAAATCATTGCCAAATGAGAATCTCTTTTGCTTCATGAAATAGTTTTGAGAATAATTGTCAATAGTGATACGTGAAATAATAGGCACTTTGGTTCAATTCTGTAGTTTTAATCTGAAATGAAAACAGAAGCAAGTTTTAAAATACAACCATTCTAAGTGTGGAACCACTTGCAGAACCCAAAAGTAGAATTCAAGAAACTGCACTGAAAACTCTTGAGTAAACAGTAACATACAGAGGAAATTTAGCTCAATTAATCTTGGAAGTCTTTGGATTAATGTCCTCAAAGGTGTTAAAAGTTGTCTGGGGTTAGGCTGAAAAAAAACCCAACAGGGTAAGTGGGGGTTTGTCCCTGATTCTGTTCATTTGCAACTATTTAGGCAAGAGTTAACAAAACAGCACAGCCTGTGATTGCCTGTTATCATATTCCTTGTTCTAAACTACAGAAATCYCTGGTCTTAGCATAGTAGAGAGGACATGGTGTTTTGAAAGCTAACAAATGTAGTGTATTTCTGGTCTCTGAATAAAATTGTATTTACTTGATCCAAACAAATAATAAAAGAGCCTTGCTGGAATGAGCAAAGACAGTTGGTAACCAGAAAACAATACTGTGCTGATAGAATAGGTGCACAAAACAGTTAGAAACTCTCTTTCCAAAATAGTTAATTAGTAYATAACTGTATTCCTGAGTCATTAACATACATGTGCTCCCTTTTACCTGATTACCCTTTCARAAACTGTGGGCTGTACCCTCATTTTTTAAATTGGCAACCCTTCCTTTGGGACTACAGCTCCACTAGTTTGTGGGAAGAGGTTGCATTCAAAGTAGCTTTTGAATGGGGTTTTTTTACTACTTTTGGCATGTTATTACCTGCTATCTTAAATTCATTTTAAATTCATTTTAATCTAAGGGAAAAGACCTATCAATCAAATAGACTCTTCAGATTCCTTTAAACCGAGCGATCCATTTCAGCCTTTCCCCACCCCAGACATTCCCAAAGAGCAAGAAGCAAATCTATTCTGTGATCCATTTGCTCCCACCAGCATCAGTAAAGAGGCTGACCCCAACAATTTTGCAAACTTCAGTACTGTGAGTAAACACTTTTTACATTTGTTTCAGTATAATGGCAGCTTTGAAATGTTCACACTAATTTAAATTATTAAAACTTATCCCATGTACAAAAGGGATATTGCTTCCTGTTAAAAACAGTGTTTACATTTAGTTTACAGCTGAGGCTGTCCTAAAACAAACTACTGTAGCTAATATTTAAATTGCATTGGGTTTATGCCTTTTTTCATGGAGGCTTCCTGCCTTTTCTAAAATAGAATTTCAAAAACACATATGTTCTAGGRATTATCCATTTTATCAGTGTGTGCAGCAAATTTAAATTTACAAATCTACAACAAGCACACTGTAACTATTCAATTAAAAATAAACCAAAATGGAATTTTAATTTAGCTGTCACTGGACTGTTTGTTCATAATTTTAATGTACTGAAATATTAATAAACAGCCTCATAACAGTATATGTTAATGAAATACAATTTGATGAGTTTTGAATAGTTAGTAAATTCCAGACTTACGCACAATGAATTTAAAAGTAGTAAGTGTCTCTTTATAACCAGAATTCATTTCATAGAAGTCGTGGTGTCCAAGCAGTAGAAGCAAATCTAAAGGTTTGTGCATGCCTATATATTATTTTTTCCTTTTGAGCTTTTGCAAGTAGAAGTTTTGAAAGGCATCATCTCACTTTCAAGCCTGATACCTGTTAAATGCAATTTGCATTTACAGTATCTTGACCATACTGCTGTTTTTCTGTTCAGGCCTAATAAGCTTCRTGCTTGGTTGAAGTAAACTAAGGATTGTCAGGCTCTCAAAGTAGACTTGCACTGGTTGGTGTGTCTTGTAGCATGGGAACTTCTGAAATCCATCTGTGTTAGTAGTTGAGGGGACTGAGAAGCAAGTTTGGAGGGTAAAGCAAAAGTTCATCATCTTTGTGAAGGAAAACATATTCTTTACCAGCTGCAATTACAGAAAATACTGAGTGCACTATGGAGAAGACTCAGGTGTTTCTGCATTTATTTCCCAAAGAAGCAGCTCARTATCAGAGACCCAGAGTCTCTAACCTCTAACCCTTTCAGTTAATGCTGGGACATCCATGAAGACAAGGGCTTCACCTACTTCTTAATTTTTCTGCATGTTTGCTAGAAAGAAACTAGCTTAATTTTTTGTATTTTATATGAGGTAATACTCTTTAACTGTCTYTGATTTGTAATCATAGTACCAGAGGTATTTAATTCGTAATCGGTTCTCATCAATATACATGGAAATAATTTGTTCTTTTTTTTCCTCTCTCATAYCGTACTGACCTTTCTCTGTATTACTACCAGACTTACTTTATTATTTTGCTGCTTCTTGGCATTATTTTTCATCTACATATTCAGAAAAGTCAGTCTACAGCTAAATTTTTGCAGTCATTGTCACTTGGAAAGGTCTTCCCTAATCAAAGCAGGGTAAATCAGGATGGCCTACAGTGTGAATAGGAGTGTGTTTTGCAAAATGTTCTCCTGATTTATTCAAAGTTTTTCTTGTATAGGCTGTTTTTTATCCAAAATAAAACCATATTTGAATTACAGCACTTTCTGCTCAGAAACATTTCTGAAACTTAATACTGAAATGTGAAACATGGCTATTTCATTAAAATACATCAGTTGGATGGCTTCAGTGMACTTCTTAGTAGTTAAACCTTAGAYTAARCCARTCTTAGTCTATWACAACTACAAAACAAGTAMTATTTGAAGACTAGAATATGTACCATTAATTGAAAAACTAGTTGTCACTTGAACTGAGTATTTGGACAGTAAAAATTATCACTGTATTATTAATCTGGTTTATTTTTTCTTTTAAATATGCAGTATTCTACTGAGGAAGACATGATTGAATGGGCTAAGAGAGAAAGTGAGAGAGAAGAGAAAGAAAGATTGGCAAGACTAAAACAGCAAGAGCAAGAAGACTTGGAACTGGCTATTGCACTCAGTAAATCTGAAATATCAGAAGCATGAAGTTTAGAATAAGATTTTATCTTACGTAAACTGTTTTGTCCCTTTTCCTGAGTACCTAACCTATTTAAGTGTTAATCAGAAAATGCATATATACAAGAAACTATGAAAGGTTTTAAATTTCTGAAAGTGATGTGAATGTTTCTGCTAAATTCAATCCTTTGGGTTATTGTTTGAATAACTGTTCAATTTAGCATTCAATTTCTCTCAAGTTTTCAGGAGAACAAAGTACTTTTCCCAGCTGAAAGCAAATCAGTTTAAAATGCAGATGGAGGGATTGGGGTTTGACTGTAATCTATCAGCAGTTGGTAATTGAGCATAAAGTGAACACAGCAATTATTCTGTCRTGGCTGACTGTCTCCCATCAAGCAGTTAGTCACTGGAAACCTTTTATCCTTCTGAAGAGGTTTTAGTAATGCCAGAGTTGGGGAGTGGCTTTATTTTACATGTACATGTAGATTTTTTTTTTCTCCCAATTGAAGATTTTGTGTTGGATTTAACATAATCTTCATGGAGTCTCCATCAGAAAGAGTGTCTCTTTCTGAAACCTTTATTGCTTTTCTTGCATGATCATAGGTTCTAAGACAGACCTGTTATTTTGTTTTATAAAGCAATTAAGCTGAAGATTCATTTGCTGTTGGCTAAGGTGACTGTCAAATTGTGAGACCCCACTGCTATTTGAGCCACTTTTGCCTGTGAAATATKCAGCTGAACTGGCAAGTTAATAAGTTCCATTTGAAATAGGATTGAGAATAGAAAGAAAAAACAGGTAGTCTGATTTCTGTTTTTTTTTAACCACAGTTATTTTCTGTATATGTAATTTATTGAATGCCAACTGATAGTTGCACCTTAAACTGAATGATTTCTGAATGGTCACTGAGTCAGAGTAGGACTGATAGAATGTTAATGAAAATAACTTAATGAAAATAACTTATTGTTCATTTTGAMAGAATTCTATTTGGAAAATCAGTTTCATTAAAATAATTCCAAAAAGAATAATCTTGTGCCCTAAGAAAACTGGCAGCAGCATAAATATCTAGAAGGGTTTTTTTCTTGCACTTTTAACCTGTGGTATATTTCTTTTGAGGAAATTGAAGTGTTTGAACACACAGCACTGGGGCAAAGGGGGAGAACTCAGCCATGCTTCAGTATATTTAAGCTCTTCCCAATACCTGTCAATGCTGCTGTTGCGTGAGTTGGAGGGTTTTAAATTTTTCAGGAAAAAATGAGTAACCTGACTGGGATGGTTTTTCTTTTGCACTGGGAGATGAGCATTTAAACACCTGCTCAAAAAAAGTAACTTAAAATTTTGCAAGTATTAAATAGTTATAACTTACCTTATACTTCTTTATAATGAGTGTACACTAATCTTGCAAATCATATGCTTAACTGGATTACATAGTTTCTTATCTTTTGTTAAAAATGTATACTCAGTGGACCAACACAATATTATATGTATATATTATATATATATTCCTGCTTTCCTTTATGGAATTTAAAGTTTTGAGTCATTTGATGTTACATTTCATGTTACTGACTCTGACTATAGGACTTTTACTCAGACTACCAACAAACCACTGCTGTGAGCTAAATGGCATTACTTTATGAAGTTTTAACTGTTTGGTTTTTTTTTTTTAAAAAAACAACTTGTTCAGGTGGGATTAGCCTCTATTTATAGACTTCCCTTTTGTTTAAAAATTCTAACAATAGCCTGTAATTATGAAGAAATAAAGTTTAAGTACATAAAGGTGAACTGTTTGCCTGTTTTTTCAGAGGGTGCTTTGAGATGTAAAGCATTGTGTGAATGTAGTGCACTGTGAGGTATTCTGATTGTAATCTGGTTTCTGTGGTCTTTGCCACCTGACACACCTGTTATGGGTCATCTTCACAGAAATAGCATCCCGTGTCAGAACCCTGCTGCCTTGTGTTGTTTCCCCAGTAACTTCTCAACAATTTAATTTACCTACTTAAGTTTAGATTGGCTATTTCAGAATTTGAATATTTAGCAAAATTATGACTTCAGTATTGGAACGTTTTAGTTGTGCCTTAGCCTGAATCTTCACAGTCATTGGGTGCATGGATGTGCAACCTCATGTTTTTGCTTTTACAGTGCTGACAGAATGGTAATTTAGATGATACTGGGTTTCGATAACATAGAAGATAAGATTGGGAAATTAATGAATTTGTTCAAAACATTGGCAAGTCAAGTCATGTGTTTTCTCGTTACAGAATTCTGTATCATGTCAGTGAATACTCTTGAATTTAATTCTGTTGTTAACTAAGAGTGAACGTGAAAGTTGGCATTCAGATACATCCATTTTTCCTTATGAGGAGGAAGAAGATATTATTTTCCCAAATTAAAGCTTTTTTTTTGATGCAGTTTTGAAGCTTGTCCTTCTGGTAGGTAGAGTGGAGCTTTAGGTGTCATGTAAGTGTTACTAAACTGTTGAATTCTCTGCAGAGTTGTTTGCAGGGAACCTCTGAGGCTTAAATTAGAAAAGGCACAGAAGTAAAGAGGAAGGAAGGGAAGACAGGGTAATGTTATCCCAGAATAGATGAAAAGGAACTTGTAATTTGTCAGCTGACAGGCCATCAGTCAGTGATAYCCTGAAACAGAAGTAATTTTCACCCACAACTCGTAAAAGAAACATGAACAGAAAGCATACTTAACACCAGCTGCATTCTCATTCCTTGCTCAGAACACTTCAGAATTCCTGTTGTGCTAAAATGGAGACATCTGGAGCTGCCTGGACYTTAGATTTTAACCAAAATCAGAGAGCATTCATTTTTAGAGCAGGTGATCAGCTGATAGAGGTGGGAAAATGCTGCATTGTTTGGATGGTGTTCAACCAGTCAGGATGTTGTTTCTAGTTATCTCTTGCTGATTTAATAAGTGAGTATGGACAAACCACTTAATGCTAAGACACTTCCTGTTCTCTAAGTGATAACATATCTCATACTACATAACTGCTGTCATTTGGAAAGACAGCCTTGTGCAGAGTAAAAGGGGCTTTATCCMATTTTACTTGTATCCTGTAGGTAGGGGAGATGTTACAAGGTGTTTTTTTCTGTTGGTATGAGCAGCCAGTTGTGCTCCAGGACTATACAAATAACTGAAAATAGATTTAGAATTTAACAGAAGTACTGTTTTAAACAAGATATTTGAAGATTTMGTTTGCTGGTAATACAGGGAGAAATTCTTACCTTTGACTTCAGAGCTCTGTTCCAGCAAGAGATCCTGGAACAGCTCTGGAGATTGTCAGCTGTCTCAAGTTTGCCTCTGTCAGACTTATGCTGGTCTACTCAGACTGATTTTCCTCTGTGGCCAGACTTACTATTTATTCTGTTGAGACTATGTAGCATTGAAATTTTTGTATTCAAAGCCAGAAGGTCTTCGGGATTGTTTTCCATAGAATGCAATAATTTTATAAGACTGAGTGTGTTTTTAGGTAAAATCCTTGTACAATTTTTTTTAATACYTCCTTGTTTTTAAAATTAGGGTCTTTGAGTCCCAAGAGTTCTGAGGATTTTGGAGTACAAATCTCATTTTGAGCCCACCTTCAGTAGTAACTTACTGAATAAATAACTCAGCTGAGGTTCAAACCACTGACCCTGGATCATGATAACTGATGGTAAAGTACTTGTTGAATGTTAAACTCATATATTTAAATTCTCCAATTTTCCTTAATATGCTATTCATTTAACTTAAGTATCTAGTTTATGTTACTATAAGACATTAAGAGGACAGCTGTTCTCAAACATACAATAATACGCTCAGAGGAGCCAATTTGTCCTTCTTTTTTAGCTTTTTTCAACTTTGTCCCARCAACATACAACTCCTAAAAGCTGTAAAAAGCCATTTAGGGTATATTCTGGGGTGGTTATTAATAAAAATGTTCTATAGATTAGCTGTAACTGGCTACTGAAAATGGGCTGTGCCTGAAGTACAGAACTGCACAGGAACTCTTGCTTCATTATGAACGCTCGGAACTGGAATGTACAAGCCTCAAAATCCAAAATATGAAATCTATGTAAACAGGTATTTTATGCTGGAAAATGTGTGTTTGCATTTGTACCAAAATAGCTCTGGGAAGGTGCTTGTCACAACTCCTTACGCTACCCTCCACTGAGCTAAAATGTTTGATTTAGCGAAGACAATCACGACTTCTTGGCTGGTGTCAGCCGAGGGAACCATCCTTCAATCAGCGCTTGTCTGGCTCCTCTCTCASAGCAGCTGCGCCCCGAGCACTGGAGCGTGAGCCCGTCCTGCCACCCACCCCGTGTTCCTCACATCACGAGCCACATTGTCGGTGTGCAGCTAATAAATTCTTTCTTTTTTTAACCTTATACACCCACTGTTCCCGTTAATGTGCCCATTGTTTCTTTATGTCAACCCAATCCTTCTGTTTGTCCTGCCACTCCCTCGGCCGTGTACACCTTTGCCTTCCTTTGCCTCGTTCACTTCCTTCCACAGGCTCCTTTCTTTTGTTAATCTCTTCTGAACTGTTATCCCCATAACCCTGAAGCTGCCTGATTGATATGATTATAATGTAGGTAATGGCCGAAGTAATGCTTTTTTTTTTTTCAGTATTGCGTATCTATTCGCAGTTTCAATGGGTTTGGTTTTCTTTAATGGAAGAGGCAAGTTAAAATTTTAAATATTTATTTTGTTTATGAATTTTATGTTTATGGATAAATTAAAGRATTTAATTATTTAGAGCTAATTATTTATTTATGTATTAATCTGTTCATAACCTGGTCCCTCTGAGGTGTGAGCCCTGTGGRGTGTTACTCTTGTGCTACAAGGAGTCGGGGTGCTACTCCTGTGCTGGGGGTGGACGACGGCACGCTGCCAAACTCTGCCTTGGCAGGAGGTGCATATTGCAGCTAATTGAAAACTTGGCTAAATAGGAATTATATTTTCCTCATATGTTTTCTCAAGAGGAATTTATTTCCAGCACACAGGAGCGGTGCCCGCGCTCCTCTCGGCCGTTCCCGGAGCCTTTGGCCCCAGTGGGGGAGCGACCCGCCCGGGTCGGTGGGACCGTAACCCCGGGGCATAATCCCACTTTATCGCACCCTATTCCACCGCATCCCATCCCATTCCCATCCCATTCCCATCCCCAGCAGCAGCCGAGGGCGGGCACTGCCGCAGCCGCTCACCTGCGGGGGCGGCCCCTCCGCCCGGCCCGGCCCGGCCCGGCCCTGCCCGAACATGCGCCGAGGCTCCGGCTGCCGCCGCTCCACACACACCATGCGAGGTGGCTGCGGCGGCCGCCGGGGAGCAGCAGCAACAGCAGCAGCAGCAGCGCCAGCCCTGCCCGCCGCCCTCCCCTCAGCCGCGACGCCTCCATGGACGCCCGGCCGGCCGGCAGCGCCGGCGCCCGGTACGGGGCTGGGGCGGGCCGGGGGTCGCCGGGGGGCAGCGCCGCCTCCGCCGGGCTCTGGGGATGCTCCGTCCCGGGCGGGAGGAGGGGCCGGGAGCGCCCGTGGCGGTGCTGGCCGGAGCGGGGGGTCCGGCCGCGGGACGGCGTGAGGGCGGTGGGGTCCGGGCGAAYCCCGCGCCGGGCGCTGGAGCCGCTCAGGGCAGTTCGGGCCCCGGGCTGACCCCGCCGGGCGCTGGGGGGCTGTGGCCGGAGCCGCCCGTGGGCAGGGGCTGCCAGGCCGGGATCACCCTGCCGGGGCCGGGACATCCCTCCGGCCGCTCTGGCCACCGGCCCGGCCCAGCTGTGGGCAGGGGCTGTGCCCACCTGTGCCGGCYGAGCCGCCCCAGCCCAGCCACTGCTGTTGCTTGCACTTTAAGGGGGTTTTWATTTTTTCTGAGACAAAAGCATTAGCTTGAGCTAATTACATACCTGCGCAGCAGCCCTTCAGTAGTTATAWGCAAATTGCCTTCGGGCTTCAAAGGGTTGCTGAAGAGCGTGTCAGGTCTGTGGAAGAGTGTGGAAGACCAGGTCCTTTTGCATGAGCTCCTGTTTGTGCAGCTTGCAACACACCTTGACAGCGAAACACTGACGTTAATGACTCTGTAACTCAATACCTTCTTGCTCRCCCTTATGAACGAGCTGCAGGTGGATAACTTTCTCCATTCCAGGTGTGCGCTCCCACTGCCCCTAAAATACATAAACTTCCATTGTGTGCGTGTGAGAGAGCTGTTTCTTCAAAAGCTGAATCAGTCTGCAAATAACATTCTTCCCCCATGATGACGGCGTGTTAAATTTTAGACATGGCTGCGTTAAAGGTCTGTTTGTGGATTCTGTGTTTGACATGGGACATTTATAATGATCTGCTTTATAATCTATGCGGGAGTGGAAGCTTTTAAGAGGGCAGTTGTTGGAGAGGTCAGCAAACTGCTGCTTAGAAGAGTGGTAATGGGTCTGCTCATGGCTCTTCATCAAGTGTTGGGAGCAGTGGTGTGCTCTCTCTCTCTGGCTGCAYGCTTTTCCTTTATCTTAATGTTGAAAACAGCAAACATTTACCTCAGACTTTATTTCTGCTGCAGAAACCATGATGGAAAAAACCATTTCCTGAACTTCAGATTATATAAACTGTACGATAGTGCTCTTTTTTGGTAGCATTGATATTAACATTAGAGTTATTGCAGGCACTGAGGGAGGTGGTCTGGTGCCATTTAAAGCAGCAAAGTTCTGTGGGATTTAAAAATCCAGTGTGTTAGACTTGCTGATGATCAGAAATCACCTGTCTAGTAGTATTTATGTACRTAAGTCTCTACCTGGAAGTGCTCAAGGCCAGGTTGGATGGGCTCTGAGTAACTTGGTGTAGTGGAAGGTGTGTCCAYCCACGGCAGGGGTTTGGAATGAGAYAATGTTTAATGTCCTTTCTAGCCCTGACTGTTCTGTGATTCTGTGATTTTTAAGAGCTTTATRTAATTTTGCTGCTATTCTCTGTCTTGATAATTCTTTCATGAACCAGCAATTTTCAAAAATTTTTTTTTGAACTCCAGGCTGGAAAAGTGGGCTCTGTGTTTGCTATAATGATGTTAAATGACATCATTGAATGGCCTCCAGGTGTTGTGTTTGCACTGACAATAGCACCAGGCTGACAAACTGCGGTTCAATTGTGCTTCAGGAAGTYCTGAATGTGGGGAACAATGTGTGTGAAAATATTTGGAAGCAGGAAGGCGTTGGGTGAATTTTGCCAGAGTGGGCAAGTTGTCTGAAAGTCTGAGTTACTGAAGTTGTTGGAGCGCTTGGTGCTGGCTCCTCATCGCCTTTCTGGAGCTCCATCTGCTGGAACCAGCTCTCCCATTCCAGGGTGACACTGCCCCGGATCTAAAGGGATTCAGATGTTTCCGTTGCTGTGCTACAAAGTGTTGAAAAGTATGTTTCAGGATTTTGGCTAGCTTGTGGAAAAATATTACTATTTCCTTATTGTAATTCACTTATATCGTTTTACTTTCATCACTCCTTTAAAACCCCAGTGAAGCTCCTGGACAGTATTTTCACAGAGCTGAATTTGTGGTTTCTTTAGGTATCACATATGTTTTGGTAATTTGATTGAGATTATCAATTTATAGCTGGAGGACAAAATGCTCTAGTGGACTGGTTGGAACTGAAGAGTAAACAGGTTTTTGAGTAGGGGTGATGAAAAATAGCCTCTCATTTTAGAGATTTTCAGCTGTTGTCTTCAACTTGATAATAAAACTTTCAGTCATCTGATGTGAAAAAACAATTGTCAGAAAAAAGTCTCACTGTTGGGAAAGTCATTCAGGTATACTTGACTTAATGGGTGGAATTGCAAATGCAAATCAAACAGAACTTGCATTTCATCCTACCTTTTTTCTTTCTAACTAAAATTGCCATCCTGAGCTGATGAAATCTTCTCACTGCATCTGCATCAAAGTTTTTTATTCTGASCACTTTATGTTTTCTGTCAGAAAGGGGGAAAATGACAGAAAGAACCCAGACTCTGAGCTGATTCTGAGTTGAAAGTCAGTCTTTTTTGTTTATTTGCTGGGTTTTTTTTCTCCTCGAGCAGTTAGCTTAGTTGTTTTTGCATGTTGAAATGGAGAGAATAACACCTATTTTCTTCTTAAAGCCACTTCTTGTGCCAAAGAATAACTCTTCAAAATGTCTTTAGCAATGCTGAATGCCAAGACAACTTGCTACTGGTACTTTTTCTCTCTTCTTGAGTGTTGATTCAGTGGGCAGGTTCCAGAGAGTTCTAAAGGTGTATTGAAGAGCCAAGGTTGAGTTTTTATTTAATTGGAGAAAACGTGGCATTGTTATTGGTCAAGGTACTGTGAAGTAGGCTTTGCAGATGATTTCTGAAGAATAAAGTCAGATTGTTGCAAGCTCTCAGGGCAACATAATTTGAAATGTCACGTAAAGCAATGAGTAAAGGCAAAGTAATAATCCCCTGCTTTTTCAAATATTTTGTATCATTCCTATATATATATATTTTTTATGGGAGCCTGAGATACTGCTCTGCAGTGGAATGAATAACAAAGCATGGTTGGTTTTTTTTCTAAGTTTCAACAAAACGTTACAGAGTAATTTATTTTGAAAGTGCTTTGCATAGATTTAATGAAACAAAACCAAACAAATAASCAAATGAAACCAAACCAAACAAAGAAACATTTCAACTCCGGTGAAGTGCAGCAGGAAAATGCTTTTTGGGCCAAAATGTGTATTTCATCCCTTCCATGTTGGTCACCACACTGAAATCTGAAAGAAGTTAAGCATAAGTCAGCATAAACAGGTACACACCACACTTCACAAATGGCTGAAGCAAGATGCCTAGGTAATTCTCTTGTTACCTACCAATCAGCATTTATCATTGCTAGGAAGTGCAGAATCCAACCAAAAGGGGAAATTGCCTGACATCCCTTCCTGAATTCTCACAGAGTCTTATTTCAGAAGTAACACAGATCTCTACCCTGACCTTGCAGTCCTCGGGAAAACAAATCTCACAGATCTTGCCTGGCTTCTTAYCATGGATGTGGCAGAGWGAGTTTGCATTTTGCTTCATGCTTTGTTTGTTTGTTTGCTGGGTACCTAAATGTGCTCAATATCATTGCATGATAGTGGTCTTGTGCAGCTTTTGCTGATTTCTCATAGTTTTAGTAAGATGAGAATTAGACCTTTAAAAATTGTGAGTAACTGTGTCAAAAGTGTAAGTGGATCAGGGGCASTAAAAATGAAAAGTCAGAGGACTTGGAGAAAAGAGCAAGTGGGTATTATAAGGTTGTCTAAAAACCCTTAAAAACCCCAAAAGGCATGATATCAATCACGTGTGACCTTCAAAGTGACAAAGATTATAGATCATCTGAGATAAAAAAGAACTATTAAAGCTTGCTATATATTACTGTGGTCTGATTTATGATGAAAATTTACTCTTAATTGCAGCAGTAATGTTCATCTTTGTAATGCTGACTATATTTGTTTATTTTATTTCAGTGTTGATCCTATGTGAGGTAAATTTTTCTTTGTACATTCCAATAGATCAGTGCCATTGCAGGATKTTTGGGCTTATTTTTGTAATATGCCAGACTGTACTGTGTGTCTTCTATATAATTTTCATTGTTTGATGCAGGCAGTTCTTGTAACTGGGAGTGATCACCCACAGTGGTGCATTTAGCCCTCTGAGCAGTCGTGGCAATACAAGGAAAGGGCACGGTAGAAATGACACCAGTACATTTTATTTGTCTGAACAAACCTATCTTAATGAATTTATTGCATTGTTTGCCCATTCAAATACAGGATGAGAACTGTGAACCTAATGCAAACTAGATCCTGCTTGGTCCAAGTTAAACATGATGGGACCAAGGGCAGAACACGAGTCTGCCAGTTCCCTGGTCTTTGTGCTGCTCACTGGGCTGCTTTGTCACATCCCTTTAATTTGTGAGCCTTTGCTGGAACGGGAGGGCCTTTTAAAAAAACCTGTGACATTGCTGAAGCATCAACAACTTAGTGATTTGAGAGTTGAATTAACCTCAGAAATAAACAGTGTCATACTCCTTGTACAACTTGAAATATTGGCTAAGATAGCCTGAATTCCAGAATTGCATCACTGTTGTGTCTGTGCAGAATAGTTGGAGAACATGATCATTGAAACCTTTCCAGTTGCTTTGTTGTTGAACTAATGGCATTTGTGCAGCACCGAGGAGTCTTAGACATGGGCCAGAAAAATGTTCAAGAATACAGAAAGATAAATGCTGAGGTATTACAGCTTGGCACATAGAACAGGAAGGGATATGGGAGAATTAATTTTCTTGCATTAGCTTATTTGCTTTTGAATTATGAAGACATTTCTATATTGTCTGAAAACGGAATAGTAACAAATTATTGTGAGAACTGCTTATTTGTTCTTTTCATCTGAGATTATTTCTGATCTCATGTGGGTTTGGAAATGTTTGCGGAAGAAGAAAAGAATTCTTCCCAAGTGATGTGCTTTTTGTTTTCTTTGAATGTAGAGATTTTTTTCAGACTCACCACATTTGTAGTGAGTGTTTTTCAAAGAAAAAGTAGTAATGAATTTAGGAATGACCTGGCAAACTTGAAAGGCTAAAGGAAGTAACCCCAGGAGTATCCTGCTATCTCCTAATTTCTGTGATTATCCAGCATTAGGAGAACAGAAAATGGTGTCAAGGCAAGAATTTCTATATTCAGGGGTGATCTTTTTGAAAACAGGCAATGAATGGGAAGGACATCCTGGTGTCAGTGACCTACCATGGGATATGAACTACTGACCCTCTGCCCAACAAAGGGCACAGGGAGGGACATTTGGGGACACAGCAGGAGCTGAAGACCCCCAGACCTTTTCCTGTTTGGACTGTGAGGGGATGAAAGCCCAGGGGTTCCTTTGTTTGGAGTCCCTCCTTGGAGGTACCAGCTTGAGCTGTTATTCTGTTTTTGCACCAAGACGAAATTATTTTAAGGAGTGGGACATCTGAGACTGTTATGGGAACCTGGGGTGGAGCCTCTCTCACTGTGAGTGTGGGATGTGCAGYTGGGAASGGGCTTCTGTCCCAGCTTAGGTGATGGGAGTGTGACTGCCATCAGACAGGGAAGTTTCCTCAGCACTGAGATGGAGACCTTTGAAATGTGCTTTGGGAGGCTCCTCACATCTGTGAACGGTTGGAGTGTTAGCACTGATGAAGCTTAAATGGTGTTTGATTCTTTGTATTTTATKCTCCTCCTGCAAATGAAGTTACCCATGCATGCTACCTCAGCTGACTTATGCAGATAAGGTAGATTTGRCAGAGAAGTTCGTCCATATTTTAGGATATGACTGATTTAACTTGCTTTTAGTGTTTCACAGTGCTGAAGGAGCTCTTGAATTACTAATAAAAGCATTAYTATAAAGGCACAAACCTCAGACTTACCTTTTTTTGCAAAGTTCTGATAATTGCTGAGGTTGAGTATTTTAGCATTTTGCACAGTATGAGGTTCAAGATGCTTTTTTTATTGAAGAAATCTGTAAAATGACAAATCATAAAGCTTATGCACTGCAAACTTATAGTAAGAAACCAGTTGACATAATGCACACAGCGAAATTAAACAATGCATAAATATGGTAACCCCTGTGTTAAAAAAAAATCTTCTGTCCTTTTCCTTTTATAGAAGACATAATTATGGAAAATGCTTTACCATTCATTATTATTCCAGATTTTAATTTTGCTTTTTAATATTATTTGATACTGTTGTAGACATAGAAAGGATCCAGTGCTCAAATAAAAGGRGTGTTGCCTGGGATATCCCAAGAAATTGTGCTTCCAGCTAGAGACAGTGGGGATGCAGTGGAGTAAGGAGAGCAGGTCTTACTGTAACTCTCAGGATATACTGTAGTTGTGATTTGTGAGTCAACCCCACTCGTGGTCCCTGGGGCAGAGTATGATGATTTCATRAATAACAAAACCACAAGGAGAACCATRTGACTGTCCTTGCAAAACCTGCTGYCCAAAAGCMAAAAAGGGAAGAACCTTGTAAAACSRGCAGGGAAATGGCCTAAATGTGTAAATATTTCAGATCTGAGTTTTTAACATTTGTTTTCTTTAGTTAAAAGAAAACAAATATATGTGTGGTGGAGAGGTTGCATGCTGAAGGTTGTCTGACAGCGTAATTATTTCTAKAGTAGTGGTATTCAAATCAAAACCTGCCAAATCAAGTCTTGAAGAACTTGGCAGAGACAGCCAGAGCCTTCACCTTACAGGGCTTTAAAGACTATTTGGAGAATAAAGTATTAATTAGAAACTGTACAATCAGTACAGTTGTACAAACTGTACATCTTTTTGGAGTAGCCCATGATCCTGCTATGGAAGCAGTCAGTTTATTTTAAGTTGTAAGTAGTAGTTATTACCAACTAGGGAAAAAAAAACCAGTAATGGCTTTTATCTCCTGCTGTGGCCTAGGTACATGGTGCTGTTAGGAACATGTAATGCAGTCATTAATGAGCCAGCCTGTGGGTCTATTACAATAATTTTTGTACCAAATGCAGCACAGGTTTTCCTGCACAGGATGCCATAAAGCCAGCAAGAGATTTAATCAGGTATGTTAATGGATTCTGGGTATCTTCCTGGAATTGTCCTTTGCTGGTTTATCATTTTGGGGTCTTCCTTCAGCAGTGTATGTGTTCATTATTGGTACTGCTTTTTGTAATCTGGCAAACAGATAAATTTTGACATTAGATGCTTCTGGAAAAACTAATTTATCTAAGTAGATTGTAGCTGTTCAACTTGTACAGTCCAGCTGTCATGATGAGAGGGAGGAATGCTAATGCTGCTTGTAGTTATCTACAGGGTGGTACTGCTGATGTGCCAGCAAAGCAGTTCAGAGCAATACAGCTTCATTTTGGTCAAAACCAGCCAGATGAGCTCACTCCACTGATTAAATTGTTAGTGCCAACTCGCCCCATTTTCTGTGGCATTAAAGASATTGTTACAAAGAGCGTGTAAAGTCTCAGTTCCTCCCAAAGGTGCAGGAACTAACAAAAAGMAGCATCTTGGCTGATGGGTTGAAGCCTGTTTTGTGGGGAATCCTTGCTGGAAAGAAGGACTTGCTTGTCTCTCTTGACTCTGTGCTTCTCACATTTGCAGCAATTACTGCCTCAGTGCTGCCTGTCAGCTGCTCTAGTTTGACTCTCCGTTCTGCTTCGTGGGTTTCTGATGTGGGCCACTGCCACATGCAGTAATTCTCGTTGTTTTAGGTCTGTAATTACCGGGGTATTTGGCTTTTGCGTGGTCTGGACAGAAGGAAAGGTGGCTGACGCTGCTGCTCATTCCAGACAGGTCTGTAGATCAGAGATACGCTCGCAGCCGCCAGCCCCTCCTCCACTGGAGGTATCCAGCTGTATTTACATCCAGTGGCACAGGAACCTGGTGTGCCACGGACTGTTTTCCCAGTGCTCATTTGYAGGCTGTGGCCGGTGAATTAGCGCTGCTCCTGTTGCCGGTGTCCAATCGCAGAGTGTGGTGCCGCAGGCTGGCGCTGCCCTGCGCTCCCAGCGGGACTGGCACTCGCGGCTGGCTCAGGAGCACCGAGTGCTGCTGATGSTGGAGCCTAAAAGCTGAGTGGGTTTACAATGACTATGTCAGAACACGCGGCAGACTCAGCAGAGAGGTGAGTAGCAGCACACAGCATTTTCCATTCGGTTCAGAGGCAGTTCTGATCCTGCTGTTGGAAGCAGGAGGGAGTCTGCAGCCCACTGAAGCATGACTAATCAGTTTGCTAAAATKCTAAACACCCTCGAGTTTAAAGTATTTCTGCCCTATTGTTAACAGCRACGAACGATGGTTTGTAGCATTTATGTGAGGTGTGTGTTTTGTCCAGGTCTTCTTGACTTGGGAGCTACATCCTGTGGCAGGTTTCCTTGGAGCATCGGGGAAACGCACAGCTTGTGTTTCTGCTGCCGCTGTGTTAATTGTTATTCCAGAAAAGATGCCAWGTAATTATTGTATCTTATTTCTGCTTTGAGCTCCCACAGTGGTTTATTATTCTTTGTCATCTTTCTGTTTCAAAGGAATATTTTGAAAAGGTTTATTTGTTTTGAATGGGGTAATTCTCCTGCATGACAAGACATGAACAAACAAAAAAAACAGGTAAAATGTTAGTAGTCTAAATATTTTAAAACAGGTGAAGGTGTGTTTTATATAACATTATATATGGCATTTGCTTCAGACATAGACTTAAAAAAAAGGAAGGTAGGAGTTTTAATACAGCAAGCAATAATTGACCGAGTTTTAATTATTAAGTAGGGCTCAGAATAGTTAGGCRGACATGATACTGCATTTTATATGAGACGGATGCCAAGACTTGGTTAATCAATGCTTGCAAAGCACTTGGAGAGTGCTTGGGTGCAAAAGGATTTGCAGTGGATCTGAAGTTGTGATGACAACAGCCACTAAGAACAGTGTCACATAATGTTTCTCTCAAATTTACAGTCCCGTTTTTTATATGTATTATTATACTATTTATTTCTTTGCAGTCATTATTCCTAAAACCAAAACCAAACCACTGCTGCAGTGGGTGGTTATTACTGATGTTATCTGCTTGTGCTGTGCTTCYCTGCCTTTCCTTGAGATGTTATCGGGACTTTGCTTTCTGTTTTTCCTTCCAGCCTTCTGTGCCGTGCCATTTTTTAAGGAACTAACTCTGTGTCTAAGTCACAAGATAGATCACATTCGTTAGAGCTGTTCAGAGTCAGGAACATGATGAGGATTTGTTTGTATTTTGTTAGAGGATGTTTTGTACATGCTTGTATACAAGATATTAGTACAGTGTAGCTCTTTGATCATTAGCTGCAGATGTTTCAACTGTCCTRACACTGGCTAGATGACCTTAACTTCATTAGTGCAAGGCTTTATTGTTTCTTTTGTGGATTTTTTCTGTCCAGCAGTCCTGGTGGTGATGAACTTGGGCCAAACTAATTCAGCTGGTCTGTATTATCCTGTTGCCAGTAACCTAAAGACCAGCTGAGAACCCTTGTGACAGGTCAGGCTGACATCTGAATGTTGTAAAGGAGAAAAGTACAGCCAGAGGAAGTCACTGGGAGTCTTCTGATTTTGAGATGCACCAGCATTTTTTTTTTTTTCTTTGAGCACTTCTTGAGGACGGTAATGTTCCCAGGAACATGCACAATGAGAAATTTTAACCCACCTGTGAGTTTGTCGCGCTCTGTTGCTCAGGCACCACACTCAGCATGAGCTGAACTAAGACAGTTGTTCCAGCAGCAGGTGTAATATTCTGAAGCAGATTGCCAGTGTCTCATCCTTGAAGTGATAACATGATAATGATATCACCAGCCTGGAGTCTGGCAGCCTTACAATCAGATGTGCATTGTCACYCAGTGCTTCTGTTTTGCTGGTACCTGAACTCAGCAAATTGCTGTGCTCCCACATAGCAAATTCTGCATGTCCATATTCTTACATAAAGTATGTGCAGTTTGTGTTCTTTTTTCAGAAAACTAAAGWCTTCAATTGCGTTTCTTATGTCACTTGGTAAAAACATAATTGAAAAAASCCTCAGAACCCAAATCCACAAACATAGTAGGAGTCACTTTCACTTTTTGCAATCACTAGAGATTAACWAATAGGTTATGCAAGGGAATAAATCTGGAATTGAGAAAGGGGGATTCAAATGTAGCAGCAATGCACCGGTAGAAGGAGAACAGATGTGCTGAGTTTATTGTCTCTTCTGACAGGTCATCTACATCAGACCTCAACGTGGCACTGCGTGAATGTATGGCAGCTCTGGACTTATTTCTTAACAACAAGTTCTCAGATGCTTTGGCTTCTCTACAAGCAAAGTAAGTTGATAAGATTTCCTAGTTTTTCTCTGCATTTTTTTTTCCATGCTTCACCATCACTCAGGAGATTTTGACCAGACAGCTGGTTCTCTGTTAGCAGTTGGTAAGTCTGTATGGTTTTTGGTTCAGAAGGGGGTGGTAAGTTAATGTGTTAAGTTTTGGGGAAGATGGGTAAATGCTTTACACTTGTGTGAGTAAATAACAAGGTTGAGCAAAGGTATCCTCTAGAAGTGTACAATTGATGCCCAAAGAAGTAACCCCTCAGCTGTAGCACAGTATGTGAAATTCTTGCTCCTGGGAGAGTAAAAAACATTTTCTGTCACATTTTATTTTTGTCTCCTTTCCCATATTTTCCTGCACACTGTGAGAATCTGAATATATATAATTTTGTGTCTAAATGAGCAACTGACCATTRACAGATGGTTTCAGAAACATTAGGTATGAGTTCTTTTTTTTGCTGTTGTAACTACTTGCAGAAACTTTCTCACAGCTTATTTTGCAATTCAGTGCTTTGGTTGTGCACTCTGTTTCCTAATTATGTTGTGGCCCAGCACGTAATGAGTGGCCCAGCTGCAAGCAGTGAGGTCATAAAATAGTTTCTAAAAATTGTTGTGTCTTTACAATGTCTGTGATCTGTCATACACCGTCCTGAAGTTACCTCTGTTCTTGGCTAGTTGAAGTCTGTGGTTAATTTAAATTTCTYCCCCACCCACCCAATTTGTTCCATTTATGCTGTTGCACCAGCAAATTACATTGTGCCTTCTTTTGGGACACTGAAATAGGAAACAAGTAAAATTCACAGGTGATGCAGTGGTGTGTATTTGATAYACATCCGGGGTAACTACAATGCCTACTGCATTATCTCCTTTGCTGAGATCTCAGCCTCATAGTTAATGCCAGAATCTGTAGCTTAGTCATGTAAGTACACTCTGGGAAAGACATTTATGATRAATTGTAGCATGAGCTGTATTAATAAGGCTGAATTTATTCACAGCAGTGTTGTTTAGTGTTTATATATCATCAGAGGATACAATAAAAATGGTAAGAAGAATAACTGTGTTTTCATTAGATTCTGACAGTAAAGGCCCTGGGCCCATCTGGGAATGCTCACTCAGTGCTTAGCATAAAATAAGGGGATATTTTATTGCAGCAGGTTTSCAAAACACTGCAAAAGCTAGTAAAGCTGTGGGTTGCTTTTTTTCTTCTGTAAATCCATTTTTCTTCAGTTGCATGTGGTTTTCATTCCGCTTTTGTTGGGCTCTGCAGAACATATTTCATGAGCTGATCCTCTGTTTTTGTACCTGAATACATTCCACACTGCAAAATCATTTTGAAGCTGATTTTTAATGTAACCCTGTTGTTATGAGGAGGCCCTTATTCCTGTTGGCTTTGGCAGTGAGGGAAATAGAGACTTATGATCTTTGTGAGTGCAATGAAGAAACAGGATGCTGAATTTCCCCACAAATTATATCCATTATGGACACATTCCATCTCTTTAAGGAATGAGAAGAGTTGTGGAGTTGGCATGTGGGGTAGTACTGAGTATTTTAGGAGCCATCAGTTCCTCACTGCTCTCTTTCAGTGTGCTCAGATTTGAAATCAATTTTCACAGTCCATAAACATACTGTCACTGTTTAGAGAAATACTTTTCAGTTTTCACACGCTTGTGAAGAATTTTGTCTCTTAGATTTTTGCAGCTTTAACGCTTCTGGTGTAGGACATATTCTGCTCTGTGCTACATTATTGCASATTCACTAAATTACTCACATTTGTCTCCCTCAACAAGTGTATTTTCAACTAATTTGTACCATGTGAAAATGACAGCAGATTTGGCACAATGTGTGAGGCTTAAAATCAGAAGAGCTTTCCTAGCAGCTTAAAAATAAATATCTGAGGATGTTGTCTAGACTTGTGTTGAGGTAAAGCTCTTTTTTTTTTCCTGTAAGAAAAGCAAATCCATCATAAAGAAAAGCAAATCCATTATAAAGATCTCATTTCATAGAAAAATACATCTGGTGGTTTTGCTTCATGTTATATAAATTTGTTTCCTGAGCTACCTTTTAGCTTTTAGAGTCAGTTTTCATTGTTATCATTAACAATCTTTGTRTAATAGTGAGTTCTGATTATCTTGTACTTTCTGCAGTAAATTTAATTAAATTTATCTTTYACATGGAGTACTCACACTGCATCTGAAAACTCCTAAGAAATTCGTAAAGTTCAGTCACCAAGCACAGCAGTGATTTTCAATATGTTACATGTCAACTGTGACATGTGTACCAGTGAAACTGTTCAGTCACTGGAGCAGGGAAAAAATAAATCTCCCTTCTSAGCCCTGAGACATACAGGAAATCCATTCAATGCTGACTGGATTTTAGCCCTCTTGTAATTGCAAACAGACAGTAATAAATTAAAGAGTTGATTCTGGTGAGATATCCCCTTCCCAAGACAAATGCTTCATATTCATTCATATTTTATGTTTAAATTTTCATATTTTAAGCATAGCATAATCACCTGATAGCTTACTGTTGCCAGATCAGTTGGGAGAATGGTAAATAAGTTAAATTCATGACAGAATTATCTGGACCATTGGATGAGCTGCACATGTGTGTTGCTGCTTGCAATATTATAGGAATAATATGACAATGATTCATTCCAGGAAGCTGACTTTATTCTGAAAATTGACTCCAAAATGCACTTGGTATTGTTTGGTAGAATATTAATTCTAGAATGACTGTGTTTTGAAAGCTTTCTCTGGGAACTGATCTCCCAAAGATCAGGTGTGATTGTCAAGTGGAGAGTGGTGAAAGAATGGTGTGAAGCACACCCAGGTTAAGAGTGAAGGTCTGGATAAATATGTTGCACAAAGCTTGAGTTCATAATTTATTGTAAGGAATGCCATGAACATGAGGAAGGTTGTTATTTCTTGGGGGTTTTATCTCTTTATAACTGAATTCTGAAATAACACAGCTTTTATAGTCTTTGTAAATAAATTAATTGCTACCAAAACCTAACTAAATGGTTGGTTTCACCTCTTTGCTGGAAAAACTTGGTAGATTCTGAGTTTTGGAAAATGGGTTTGATTAAAAAGGCCAAAAGGTTCTTTTGTTGAAGCACAGCTTTTTAGTGGCTTGTGATAATGAGGGAGCTGGGCTAGGGRCTGACTGGAGAGGTCTTTGCTGGTTGTTAACTTATTGCTACTGAGGTGTCTTCACAGGAAACAGGTTTTATCAGAAAATATCGATTCATCAAATCAGAGCATTTCTGTGGAACCCTCTGCCACAGGTCTCATGGGTTGTTTGGACATTGGGTGGATCTTTGGATCAAAGGTGAAGAAAACCTTCAGGCCCCTCATTCTCCTGATAGAGGTTCAGTTTGGGCATTGATCTCTCACTTTTGATTCCTCCTGGATGAACAGACTGTTGACTGGTCTGTGGAGGGTCTTTCTCACTCTGTGCTGTTGGATTTAACTGTTGGAAGCATCTTGATACTAAATCAACATGTGAACTTGAACCTGAGATTTCTGTAATTTAGTAATACATGCCCTGTCTGCTGGATTATTGTTAAAGGATCTACAGAAAAGATTTTGGGCGCTGTGTTTTTCACAAATATGGACCCTGGGTTAATTCTGAGGTCAAATCAAGCCAAGGTTTTGATTTTCATACTTCAGCTGGAAAGATGTGACTGTCCTCATTTAAGCTCTTGTTTTCAAGCAGGAATAAAAGTGTTCTGCAGCAGCTCCAAGAAAGGGCAGTACTGCAAGGTGATAATGATTGCACTGGMGTTGGAGAAGAGGCATGTGGCAGAACTCCATAAGTGCCTAAAGTTATTACTTATAATCCTCTTATTCAGTCATGTGATACCAATTACWGGGATAAGTCATTAATCACAATATTAGTTGTATTTATGTCATACAGGCTTGTTAACTCCAACAATGTCCTGAGGAAATTGCTGCTGAGGAATCAAAAGAAGAAAAAAGAKATCAAGTTTCATTCTGTATCCATCCATATAAAATCCAGGCCTCAAAACTCCTGGCAATATGCCAGGATGTAGCTGGCAATTTTAATTGAATGGTTAGTAGAAATAACATAGATAAGTTGCATTTCTACCAGCATCCCCACCCCTAGAAGAARAAGAGCAAATTTGAATGTTGCTAAATACCAGTTGGCTAATGATAGACATTAATTATTATCTCTTTTAAATATTAGAAGCAAAATAGATTAAACCATTGATTAGGGAAGGGGTGGTTTGGTTTCAGAAACAAATTACTGCAGAGGGAAATCCCTATGTGGATGTATGTGGAAAGTACCAATTTTCCTTTTAGTGTAGTGAATTCAATATTTATCTGCTTTGATTTTGGAAGGAAATCTTTATAATTTTGAAAGGGTACTATTTCAGTCACTTCCTTGTGCTTTGAATTTGAGCTTTTGGAAGGGTTTTAGTTTAGTAAATACAAGATGAAGTGTGTTTTTCTGTGCCCAGTGAGGCTGATGAATAATCAAATGAACAGAAGCACTTCATCAGGCTGGCATTCTAGTGTGTTCATCTTTTTCTACTTTACATTATCAGTCTACTGAAAGAATCATGATCTACGAGGCCAAGATGGAACTGTCCTTACTCCACTGGATTTTAAAAGAATTTCTCTATTATCTGTCTGTTCTTCCTAGCTTGCAAATGAGATGGATGGTAGCCCAGTCTGGGTTTATAGCACTTATGGCGCCAGGTGATTTCCCAGAACAGCTTTTCTGCTAGATTGGTTTAGATGGTGAGGGCAAGTAGGAATTAAGGACAGCCACAAAGCACGGACTGCAGTGAAGTTTAAASATGTGCACTGCAAATCCTTCAGTGCAGCAATCCTGCTCTGTGCTGTGTGTGTTGGAAAAAAAAGCACTTCATCATCACTGTGAGGGGTGGCAAGAGAAGCACCAGATCATTGTCACCACAGTGAGGYATTAGATCATTGATTAATGTGAGGTTGTCTGAAATGTTCTGTTAATTTTTTTCTCAGTTCAGTCCAGATATGAAAACTTCAGGAGGCAAGTGTATTTCCAGGGGGAAATTAAAAGGATTGAGGTGTCTTTAAAGTGTGGCTTTTCTCCTTGAAACAAAACCACAGGATTATAGGAGGTGAGGTTGGAATGCACCCCAAGAAGTCACATACTCAAACAGAGCCATTTTGAATGCCTCCAGTACAGGCTCTACAATCTTCCCAGATGACATGGTCACCCTGATAATAAAATATTTCCTGATGTKCAGATAGACCCTCCTGTGCTTCAAGATGTGTCCATTGCCTCTCAACCTGTCCTTGGGCACTAGTGAAAGAGCCTGGTTCTGTCCTCTTTGCTTCTTCCCCTCAGGTATTTTTATGTATTTTAGGACCCCCCTGAGATTTCTCTTCTCTAGCCAGAACAGTCCCAGCTCTCTCAGCCTTTCCTCATAGGATAAATATGTCTAGTCCCTTAATCATGCACACCAGCCAGTTCTTGAGTGTGTCCATGCACTGAGGAGCACAGAACTGGGCACAGCACTCCAGGTGGGGTTCACCAGTGTTGTGCAGAGAGGAGGGATCCCCCCTCTCATCCTGCTGGCAGCAACACTCCTCTTAATGCAGCCCTATCTTTGTCAAGGGTGCATTGCTGACWCACCATTTTCTCCTTGAAAGGGAAAGAAAAAGAAGCACGTGAAGTAAACACATAGAGAACAGGTGTGCTGAGGGTGGAGGTTTTGAAAGGATATCCTTGTTTGACTCAAGTATTTTTGAGTATTCTCTGCCATATAGAGCTATCTGATCTGTTCTAGAGTGCAAACAATTGAAATAGCATTTGTTGCTCCTTAGCAGTATTTGTCTTAAGTYGTGCTGTTTGTCAGGTGTGGATTAGCAAGGTCTACAAAGAGTTTGTGTCAGGAATTTATCTGAGCCTGCCCTTCAACATATTTCTCAAGTCATCCTTATTAGACCTTTATGCCTGAAGATATTTTGATTCACTTGCAGACGATTACACCAGAGAGAGGTACTGGTTGAATGCTCTAAATGTGTGTGATACATAAACCCTTCTTCCTGTCAGAGGAAAGGTGCCAGCAATGAATTATTGTTTTTTCTTGCACTAATGCGGAAGTTTTTTTACCTTCTCCAWAAAGGGCACCATCTGAAACCCTATAGAATAATATTTAAATGGAACAGATTGGGGTGAAAGATCAGCARAAGGGGAGAGGAGGAAAAAGTTGTACTTTTTGACATAGACTCTAATGCTTCTGGTGGGAAGATCTGTTTCAAGGAGGTTCTATTTTGGCTGTGATTATAGTATTGTGTTACTTATCTCCTTGAGCCTGTACTGAGTAACTGTCCCAAATTAGAAGGACATCAGCTGGATTTGTGTCACATGTTGTATTATTTATTAGATACTCAAAAAACACCCCACCACAATTATATTGTCTCCCAAAGGCGAGCTGTGTGGTTAATTTCTGTGCTTTATCTGTGCTAAATACCTATCCTCAGCTCAGAATTGATAAATTTTAGCAGAATATGTAGATCTATAGACATAATTTCTTGTACAAATCTCAATCTATTACTGCTCCTTNTTTTTTTTTTTTTTTTTTTTTTTTTTTTTGCATGGCCTTTGTTTGTTTGATTTCTTCATTTAAACCTTGGTCCTCTCAGGCCGGTGCATTTCTGGAATTGGATTTATATTTGTTTTTAAAAAGCCATAACAATCAAATCAGCTGTGCTTTGCACCTTGTGTTTTCTTTCAGAACTAAAGACAGCATGTATCATGCCCTGACTTACGCCACCATACTGGAGATGCAAGCTATGATGACATTTGATCCTCAGGACATACTGAATGCAGGGAACACAATGAAGGAAGCTCAAGCCACCTGTCAAAGGTAAGAGTGGAGCAATTCAGTCAATAAATAGTTCCTTYGTGGGAAAGTTTTGAAAGACATACTGGATAAAAAAGGAAATGTAATGTCACAGAAATAATAGGAGAACTGAGGTTGGAAGGGATATCAGGAGGTCATCTAGTCCAGAGTCCTGCTCAGAGGAAGGTCACAATGCATAAATCAGGGTGCTCAGAAGTCTAGTCTGGAAAACTTCAGTTTACTGCAATATCTGATTTTTCTTGTCAATTAAACCTGTAGYCCTGGTTCTGCAGTGTCTGGAAATWATTCACAGTGTTCAAACACTGCRCAATGTTCCCATGGGTGATAGTTGTACTGCAGTTCTCAGTGTCTGAGTCAACTGTGCTCCCACTTTTGCACCCACATGCACCCTACACACACAAGATAAATCAAAACATCCCTTATCCCCCTCCTTTGTCAAGACAGAGTTCTGTGCATGATGGGCAGAAGATCCCAGGAGGACTGTGTTGACTAAGTTCTCTATGAAGTTTGTGTGATGACATGACAGGGGGTTGGTGGGCCCTGGAGGCTGAAAGACATCATTCTCTGSTGTTGATGCTCCTTGTTCAGAATGACCAAACTGATTTTTTGCAGATTTAGGAAGAAATCGACTGTAGCTAATTCTATCAACAACCTTGTGCACAAGCAAAGCCTTGAACACTTCACTGAAGGTAACACCTTTCACACACATAATTTTTTCCCTTTTGGTTTATGCAGTTTGAATCATGTAGAATTGTTAATTCAATTTGTGTTTGCAAATTGAGAATTCACTGGCAAAATCACTGATCTGGCATTTGCTATGTAACCAATTCAAAATTGCTGGTCTTGTTGATTCCTGACTCAGCACTCCCAAAAATTGCCAGGTAAAGGAATATCTAGAAAGAAATATTGAAATGCTTGTAAAGGTTCCAGGAATTTGTGGAAAGCACCAGAAATATTCCTGCAAAATTTCTGTAATTGTGTGTCATTTCTGTTTGGACTTACCTCAGTAGTCCAGAACTGAAATACTACAGCAAATTTGGAAAATATTTTTCTCAGTTTGAGCTCTGTGATCTTATTCCTGTATTAATAGGCTAAGTGTTTTTTAATTACTTTTTAACTGATTGATTTGTTTCTTCTGTCTGTGTGATGTTAGAGGAAATCCACGCAGAAATTTGTTATGCTGAATGTTTACTTCAGAGAGCAGCACTCACATTCCTTCAGGTACGGATTCCTGCATAGCTCTTAGGGGGGAAAATACCACACAGATTTCTTTTCCTAAATGGATTGGTGGAAGACTGTGGTTTGATCTAATGGGTCTTTCATCTGGATCAAGTCTGGATTTTATCTGGACTGTCTGCTGTTGAGATGTTTAATTATCCCTCATGATTATAAAAAAAAATGCTTTTCTCAACACACACAGCGCTGAGTGCTCTATGACACCCTTCCCCACTCCCCTTTGATTGTGCAAAATTTAACTGCAGCAAGCACCAACTTTGAAATTATTTGTGCTGGGATATCAGATTTGAAAAAAAATAAAAGACAATGAGATGGTTTAAGCTGTGCTGGAATACAAGCAAAACTGAGTGTTTGCTTTCCCAGTGCTGCCTTCTCACTGGTTTGTTCTTGAGCAGCTGCTATGGCCTGCACAGCAGTTGGGGTCCACACATGCTTTCTCCTTAGCAGCTCTGCCTGCCTTTAAAACAGGGGAGCTCTCCATCTTCTTTGGAATTTCTCTGTCTACACTAATGAAGCTTGATTTTTTTGATGGAGCAACATTAGCCGTACTTACTTAGGCTCCAGCATGCAATTTAAATTGTTAGTCCCAGTTGAAAGAACTGATTTTTCTTCTTGATTTGGCTGTACTTYCTTTGTGAAAGGGGGCCTCTTCATTTATCAAGGGGATAGTAAGAGCTACAGTCAGAAAAAAAGGTTCTGCTTCTTGGCTCAAGGGTGCTGATAGGAAATGGAATGCAGGTGGTGTTTTTATAGTGTTTGGGAGTTGCCAGGTGGGCTCTGATTTATGTTGCTTATGACAGTTTATGAACCATGTAACCTTTTTCAGCCATCTGCTAAGTCCCTCTGCTCGAAACTATTGCTTCATAGCAACACCCATAATCAGAGGAGCTTCTAGTAGTTTCTAGAGTGCTGATGGTGGACTTTGAAATGGCCAAGGTGTAGCTTCTTTCTKTTTTCCTTTGGGATGAGTAGCCTGTAGCCCTGGGGGCAGTTTGGGTGAAACCTGAAGCTATGGAAGCAAGACTTTTGAGAACTTCTCTGTTATGCCTATAAGAAAGGAGGATTTTAAAGCAGTGTCTCTCAGTTTTAAGCACTGTTTTCACAGGTATCTGTTTGTGAAAATGTTTGTAGACATGTGAGAGGTTTAAGAGTAAGAAAATAATTTCTTGTCCTCCTCTGCAAAGGTCTGTTTGCTTCCTCTTCTCTTCTGCTTTTAATTTTTCATGAACACATGAACTAGTTTCAAAAATTAGGCAGAAGCACTTGCTTCCGACAGTTACTGAAGTGGGTTAGTGTAAGTTATCAAATTCAGTTGAAAACACATAAAACAGTCTCAGCATGTTTCAAGGGCTGGATAATTCTCATGTTGGCTATCCCTGTTGTTGGTATCATTCTTAGTGTAAACATTTTAAAGCCATCTTCCTTGTTCAATTTTCCATTCAAAGGAAAACATAACTGAACCTTTACACATGACTGAGTGTGCTGCACCTACCCCAGTAAGGTGTACTTAGGACATCTAATTAATTAATCTAATCCATGCTATTTTCTCACAATGCTTCATCCAGCCCACTTACGATTTTTCTCTGGTATCTTCTGTTAAAACGTGTAGATTCTCTGTCTTCCATGAGTCAGATTTCAAAACAAACCAGAATGATGTATAAGTGAGACAAGGAACTGCCACCAAAATGTWATGGAACTAAAGAGCCTCTAAGTTATGGTCCCCCAGATATCTTGCTGTAATTTCTCAGTTTGTTACAGCTTATAATATAAGATGTTCTCATTCTAGTATGGATCTCATATAAATATGAATATTCAAACCAGAAAGAKCATATCCTTCATAATTTTTCTGACCCTGCTTCCCTCTAAGGATATGAAACTGTGTTCTGTAGACTCCTGAGGACAGGCAGTACCTGTGAACATTTCTTGGCTCAGCACCAGATAACATCTTAACTACACTCAAGGACAAATGAGAGAAAGCTATTTTTTGAAAGARCCACAAATCCATATACCTAAGGTGACATCTATTAGCTTTGTCCCTGTGTTCATTAATGCAAATTCAGAAAACATTAAAATAAGGTGCTTGTGTCTGAACAGAGTAAAAAAATATTTTAATATGGACAAGACATCTTAAATCTGTGTATTGTGTCTTAGAGGCTTATATTGTCTGTGTCAATGCTGGTTATGTTCCAGGTGTGTGTTCATTTTAAGAAGACAAAAGCCCTTTATAATGCTTACAAATTCATATTGCACATGTGTTTCCATTCCAACAGGATGAGAATATGGTCAGCTTCATAAAAGGAGGCATCAAAGTCCGTAACAGTTACCAAACCTACAGGTGAGTCAGGGCAATGATGTGATTAAGTAAAGCACTCTCTCAGTAAAAAGTGCTGCTGGTGAAATGATCCAATTCACAAAATCATTGCTGCTGTATTTATTGAGTCTGAATTATGGGCCTCATGTCTATAGATTTTCTCTGCACACACAGATTCTTCCTCTGCATAACAAAGAACATAAACATTATGGTTGATTTGGATTGTGGAGGTAGTGGACACTAACTCTGTTACCTCCCAAGGTTTGCCTACTTCAAGCATTATATCCTTTAAATGGTGTCAGATAATAACTGTTCTAAGTGATTCATTGTGCCTGCATTGCACAGTTTGGAGGTCTTGTGGGCATTAGGCATAATGAAATGGCTTTTCTTTATAGTTCCAGCTGCAGCTTTTTGGAGTCTTTAAAACCAGTAGCTGAAGCACRATAAAAAGTGCATGCTAAACATGCATAATTTTTTTACTTCTTTTAGCCCTATAAAAGTTAGAAAAATAAGTGAAAGTAATTTCTGATACACCTGCCCTTTTAAAAATATTTATTCCAATTGTCTTTTCCTATATATAACAAAATGTTCTTTYGAATATGCACAAAAAGAGAATATTTAATCCAAGGATTCATGAAGCCCAAGTTAAATTTGCTAATTTAAATTTAATTCTCATGCACTACCCCATCATCTCTTCTTGCAGTAGCAAAAGAGTAGTTGGTGTTTCTTCCAACAGCCTTGAAACATGTTCAGGCCAAAATGGTTGAATATTGACTATATCCATTTGACAGAAATTCCTCTTCAGGACTCCACATTCTTTAATTTATACTAATGAAAAGTTGACATTTTTTAACTACTCCATAGTTCAATCTAATTGGGTTACTTATTGAATTGTAATTAATCACATTATCTACTGACACTGTGACAGAATCTTGTGCATTTTCAGGGAGCTGGACAGTCTCATACAGTCCCCACATTATGTCAAAGGAGAGAACCATCTTCATTTTGAGGGAGGTGTAAAACTTGGAGTTGGAGCATTTAACCTGGTATGTACCAACAGTTCTTATCCTGTCCTGCTACATCCTGAAAAAGACACTAACTGAAAGTCCTGAGAAGTTCCACTGGCATCATACTGATCATGTTGTTAAAATTGTGTGCTCTGACAGTGCAGGATCCCAGTGTCTGGTCTGAGAACATCAGATAATAATGCACTTTAGGAATAAAGAGAATGCTGCCCATGAATGGAGTGAGGCCCAGGAGAATCCTTTCACAGGAGCACCAGTGTTATGTTGAATTCCACTTACTCTTTATCTGACACTTGGATAACTACCAGGATCTAGGCCATTAGCAGGGCAGTTGGAGGGGTGGGGTACACAAATGAAGCTGGGAGGGCTTCTCCAGCCATTGTTAGCTGCTATTGTGGCCAAAAAGCAGGTGAGCAAATGGTGCAGGATGGCTCCTGGTGAGGCACTGACCCAGAGATGGTGAGGGATGATGTGGTTGTTCAGGGGATGGGCTACAGAAAGTGCCTGGAGCTTCCTCTTGCTTGCATTGCTTTGCATGAGTGGTGGCACATATCTCAATATTAGATTTGCTACACAAAGAACAGATATGGATTGTGTGATATGAACCCAGTATTTCTGAAACATCCAAGAGCTTTTGGAGTTGCAAAGCATGTGCTGCGTAAACGTATTTCTGTGTAGAGATGTTTATAGAGATGTTTTTAGTAATTTTATGAATTATTTCTTGTGTTTGGAAAAATTGTAGGAGGTAGTTGGTAGCTGGAAGGCAGGAAATCTGTCACTGCATAACTCTTGCATTTTTCTGTGTAGACATTGTCCATGTTTCCTGCACGGATTCTGAGATTACTGGAGTTTGTTGGATTTTCTGGAAATAAGGTAAGTGCAAACAAAATACTATTGGCACATTCCCCTCAGTCTTAAATTAAAAAGTGGAGACTGGAGTGTCTCTTTTCTTCCTCACATTAGCTGTAACTCTCTSAGACATCCTGGTGCCACATGTGTGCACTGTGACACTGATGCTTTCACGCAGCTCGGTTTTGCTTTATATTTTTGTCTGAGCTATTGCACTTCAAAGGTTGTCATACCATTGTTCAGTGATGGAAGAGYTGTGAAACATGGGAAAGGCAATGGCTAATACAGGAATGTCAGCTTATTTAGGTTTTTATTTACTGGTCTTTTGATGTTGGTTTGTGCTCAGAAATCTGTAGTATATTCCTAGCCTTTACTATATTATACAAGTTACTTGGTAGTTACTGTCATTGTGGGGTCTGAATGTTCCTGACAGGTTCTTGCATGACAGGGCAAAAAAAAAATCAATTTAATTTCTGCTTTAACAGCAACTGGTAACTTGAGTGTGGCACCTGAATTCTCCTGTCTAAAGGAGTAATTGCTTTTTTGCCTGTGGAATAACCAGTCTGACCTATGTTGTTTGAGCAAGCTGTTTAAGGAAAGAAGTTTAGTAATGGAGCACCAGAAAACTCACATAGTGGTGAGAAAATGCTGTGCTACTGCTTTGTGGATTTGTTGTTTCAAAAGAATGCTAAATTGWTAGGAATATTTTAGCCTTGATCCCTTGTACCTGTCCTTGCCTCTCTACCAGCAGAGAACAAGAGATTCACTCAAAGCAGGGCTTGTGGGTTAAGGAAATATATGCAGAACATGATCTCTTTAACCTAAACCACTTGGCATGTTTTTCATAAATGCTGGGTAAAAAATGTCAGGTGCAAGCACAACAAAACCCATATGAACAAGTTAAGTTTTAACTCTTTTATAATGCTTTCTATTTACAAAATAAGTTTTAAGGAGAAAAGTGTCTTTTTATCAGAGCTGAAGCCTTACATGGCAGGTAAATTACTGTCATCACTGTTTTATTAGTTTACAAGATCTTATATGTAAGAAAATAAAATATCTCATTTAGAAACAAGGAGCAGAGTGTGGATTACAATTTAGAAATTTCCAAGAGCTGACCAGGAGCTATTTCACAAGCAGTGAAGGCAAAAATCAAATAGTTCTACCTGTCAGTTTCAACAACAARGAACATCTAAAGCAAAATATTCTCTTAGAAATGTAAAGGCGATTCATGTACCAGCAGAGTTCTGAGAATACTTTGGTGAACRCTCATYKTACTACTGCAGATGGAAATTGTCCRTCTAAATGAGTTTCTTTTGGCCCTGGGATTTCTTGCATGGCTGTGAGTGGGCTGATATTTGTGTTGATGAGTCAGCTCCTATTACAGTTTCTTAACTCACTGAAGCATGACCTAGATTACCATAAATTTGARCAAAACCCTGTTGTTGGCACACCATACAAAGGAGTGTTTTAAACATGTTGATCAAAGTTCATTGATGCCCATTTATTTTAACACCCTAGGTGTTATTTTAAACACCTAGTGAGTCAGATGCCTAAAGCCATAAGCAAAATTACAATTGCATGTGCAATTTCCAGTGATGGTTTTCCAAAGCTTTCAACAAGTGTCTAGGAGACAAGAGAAACAGCGACAGAGGAAAGTTTGTGCCATGTACTGCACTTATCCAGAAGAAAGGAGTTTTTATACACCTGTGTTTGATGCTGCAGTGTTTCCTGTAAATGCTTACTCTATGCAGGACAGTCATGGTTAGTGCCTTGAGCTGTCTGCAGATTGCCTGAGTGCACTGCAGGACAGCTTTTTGGTGTTAGTCATGTGTTTATTAAAACTGGATAAAAAATTGCATTGTGTGATGTTCATGATACCGACCTGCCTCAGAGCCAGCAGCTTTGCCCCTGGGGAATCTTCTTGTCTCTCAGAGCCGTATCATTTGTGGAACAGCAAATGAGGATGTGCCCAAAGCTCCATTACTTCCTAAGCCATTCACAGGTGCTGTGGACATCATGATCAACTTAACAGCAGTCTGGAGTCTCAAAATAGTACGTGGGATAAGATCAAGAAAATATAAAAAGTAGCCTGAAGCCATGTTTGTTCCCTTCCAGTCCAAGATGTGCYATCCGTGCCCTTTGCGCTGTTCAAACTCCTTTCCCTTGCACCATTAGTCAAAACAYGGGTTTATTTGTGCCCAGCAGCACAGGCCCTGCATTTGGGCAGTGAGGTTGAGCAGTTTTGCCCAGTTTTGTGARCCCCGTGGGCTGTGTGTGTCAGACACTGGGGAGCACAGCAGCCTCACCGGGCAGTAGGTGGAGTGTGTGTCCCGCCTGCACTCGGGTGTTTAACCGGGACTAACCCGTGACGAGAGCAGGACACTCCTTCAGTCTCCCGTGGAAGGCTCCTCACCGGCTCCTCTGCCAGGTCTCAGACTAATATTTACCCTTGTGCGTATTTTATGGATGATTACAAATGCTGTGCTGCTAAACTGTGCAGTTTGACATGAGCCTGCCATATGTTAAGTGCAATTTGTCAGGGGGTCAGATGACAGCGTGATTTCAGGAGAAGGCTGGCAAACTGTCAGATAGAACCAATTTCTTTCACATTATCCTTTTTTCTATGTGGGAGGACATTTTTCCCAAAGCAGCTGAGCTGAAGAATATTCTTAATATGTCAATTTGTAATAAATTGAATTCCAGTTTCTCACTAAGTATCTCTTTTGAATTGCATTTTGGTCTCTTGAARTTTTAAATGAAGTTTAAATCTAATATTATTTCATGGGATACATTCAAATGCCCCATCTATCAGCTTAATTAGTCAGTTTCTTGTAAAACTGCTGGTAGTATCCACCTCCTTGCTAAACCTGCAGCAATGTGATCAGGTCATGGGATGTGAACAATGTTCTTGCTTTGCTTTCTTTGTCAAGATCCCTAATTAAAAGAGRGCGATTTAAAAATAGCATCCAAGAGCTTTTGCTTCAGGAAAGTCRATGGATTTTAGTCAGTAACAGCTGAAATAAATCTGAACCAGCCTCAGTGTTGTCTGATAATGATTTTGAGCATTGTCCTTGTTCGTCCTGCATCCACTGTGGGAATGCTCACTGTTCCCATGGGGAGTCCTGAGTGACAGAGCATTGGATGTCTTGGGACAAGAATTGAATCAATGAGATACTGATAGAATGTAATGTAGTGACAGTCTTGGGAATTAAATTGTGGGATGTCATGAGGAACTTGGACAGAATGCTGAGAGTTTCCACACTGGATCATGTCTGGTCTGTGTTATATCTCATGTCCTTCAGAGTAGTTTATGTTTTGTGTGAAAACTGAAATGTGTTAGTGTCAATTTAGGGAAATTACAAAAATGTCAGTTCTGGAAAAATAACAAACACTTAYTGCCTAGACATCTGTTTTATATTGTTGCAATATGCCCTGTAATAGACCTTGTTTAGAAGCTCATTCCTGGTGTTCTGGGATTGCTTATATCAGTTGTGACATAGGTGTGGAAGATAGTTCTGGGTTATTTATGGTTAGAAGGTGTGTCCTGACAATTAAATATAATGTACTCACTGGTGCCAGGCCCTAAGTGAGTGCAGTTTGTTTGCAGAGTTAGTCCTCAGGCTCAAGTAGCTGCTTGTGATTTGGTTTGCAGATCCTCAGTCTGATCCCCRTGAGCATTTCACTGCCCAGCTCCTGGCACTCCCTTGGCTGATGGGGTTTGTTGGCAAATCCCTGTGGGCTCCCTGTGGAGAAAGAAAGGGCAGTGCCTGGAAAGGTGATTCACGTGCCTGATCCAGGCTGCTGTGCCAAATTGTTCCTTGGAGGAGTGTCTCTGCCTCAGCCAGGCACAGAGGGAGCCTCAGGAGGCCAGCTAGGGAGCGTGGGGTGTAAAACGTGCTTCCCAGTGACACCCTTCATATTTCTATTTGCTGGGTTTCCCATTGGAACAGAACAAGTTTGCAAGGGTTTTTTTTAAGAGAAGCAGCTTTGGTGCAGTGTTTTCTCCAAGCAAGTGTTGTCATGCTAATCACAACTACTTCTAGATTTCTTTTATTTTAGGTATGTCTACTGCCTATGTATGTTACTACTTCAGTACAGAAAGTTTGGGACATTCAGGTGGCAGAGTGAAAAATAAACAGTCTTTARTACATCTGCTGGACTAGATAGGTTTATGGACATTCCACAGAGTGAGCTAACTTGCTCAGTGAGCTTCTCGTGCCTGTGTAACTACTCAGTTCAAGCCTTTAGAATTAAGGGTGTCAGATTTGCAGCCCTCTGCTGATGAATGGACAATATTCTTAATCCCATTACTGCTATCCAGGATGCAGTCCTGTGTAAGGTGGGTGTGGGTTCATTCCTTGTCCACACAGATTATAACTTTGTCTGTGCTAAAATAAACTTCTGTGACAAAAACATAATTGAGATCGACTCGACAAAGGGTTACATTATTTTATATGACAAAGTCTGTTTGAATCATTCTTAGTGCTATTCCCATTCATTTTATATTTTTTTATATTGCTTGGAAGATACCAAATGCTGTAAGGCCTAGTGCCAGTAAAGGCTCAGTGAAATATCAAGCCTGAAGATTTTTCATGGCAACAAAAGTACTTTGGAAATATACTTTGGAAAATTTTTTGGCCAAAATTCGTTCCACAGAATGTTTTCTCTTACTTCTATGTCAAAGTGATACTTTTTTAAAAATCCAAATATTTGTGGTTTTCATCTGGGCAGTTTGAAGAGCCTGAATGCGTCGTACTTTGTTGCTCATTTGTATCAATTAAACTTTTGCTTTCTGCAGGAAATGAAGTGGGTTTTATTTTGCTGAGTGCTTTCCATGAAGTTATTGATTTTCAATAATGATCTTACTACCTTTTAATTCCAACTGTAGTAACTTACAAGTCAGTATTTTCATTATTTTTTCCCAGCTAGATGTTATAATAATTGATCTGCAAGTATGAGTCATATTTTTCCTTGTAGCAGGAGTTAATATAATGCATTGTATTTTGAAAATAAAAAMAAAGAGAAGCAAAATCACAAAAAACATTGCATTTATGTGAAAACAATGGAGTAATTTTTAAACAGATTTTTCCCCAGCACACAGTGGACATCTTACTGTGCATGTTTACAAGTAGGCAGCTCTCTTGTTTGATACATTTGCATATTAATATTCTTCCTGTTGATATCATGGAACTAGCCCTAGAATAGGCTGATAAATGCTCTTGCCTCAGGAACTTGARTCCTTAAAGTTGGTTATCCATCATGCTGTCATTGAATATGAACACAGTGTTACACTTGATTGCTTTAGTTCTTCCCAAAGGGAACAGAAATACTCTTCTTTTCATCATATTTTTCCACTGGTGGTAGTTGGCCAACATCATTGCAAAGCTCCTTTTGTTCTTGGCATACTTAAAAATGTCTTTTTGCCCTGACATCTTTTGCTCTGCTAGTTACAGATTTTATTTTCTTGATACTTTTAAATCTTCTGAAGCAATGATATACTGTACAATGGTGATATGTGGCTTTTGTCTTGCTTTTCAAAAYTCTGTGTTTTGTTTCTGGAATGCTATTTAGCAGCACTTGGATCATGATGATTAGTTCTCTCTCATTTTCTTATGTTAACCATATAATGCTCCTCTGTCACCAAGTGTTTTCCAAGCTAAGCAGTAACTCCATGAAAAACTATTWGATAAATTAATAAGTGTATTTTTACCTTTGACTGCTGTGTAAGCAAGGTATGTCAGTGCCTTTTGGGGAATTTGATGGGTKATCTGACACTGCAGAAGTTAAGCCAGCACAATCCTGCTCTGGTTCTTTTCCAAGCCTTTTTCCCCCTCCCTGTGTTTGCACAGGAGCATGGTCTGCTGCAGCTGCAAGAAGGAGCATCATCATACAGCTTTAGGTCGGTGCTGTGTACCATGCTGTTGCTTTGCTATCATACTTTCATGACCTTTGTGTTAGGTAAGATTGTTTATAATAACTCTTGCATTTGATTAGTTCTTGTGGGACACAAAGGGGAGAAAGATGATTCCATCAGCTGTTTGTTGGTGAATTGTTTGTTTGTTTGTAACCAGATTAAATGTAATTTGTCTGTGGGTCATTTTGCAGCAGTGATCATAACTGAAGGGTGTGTCTTAATGTTCAAGATGGAGCTTTGTTTAGCATGTAAGAAGGGAGATAATGGGGATGGCCAAGAAAGTTGAGAGAACAAAATCTATCTTCAGTATCCAGGTGCATTGTTGGGGAGGTTAAAGAAGTGGCTGCAAATGACAAATGCTTTGTTGATGGTGGATTTCTTTTGGGTGGTGTCAGCTTCCCACTAACGTGAACTTCTGTGTTATCTGCTGCTAAACCATTCCACACAATGTGTTTGTCTGTGCCTGAGTTTTCAAGTCAGGAAGCACAACTTTGTCAGGGCTTCCTGCTGCTGCCTTAGTGCAGCACCAACCTGTGTTTATGCCTCACTTAGTGGAGAGAGGAACCAACATTTTGGCTAATTGAGGATGGGTAATCAGTACCTTGTGTTCCTGGTCTTTGTTTTTTGGGTTTTTTTCTCTCTTTGTTTTCTAACTATTTTTATCACTTGCATTTTTACACATTATAGGGACAGGAAAAGGAAATGTTGAGGAGGCAGAAAGACTACTTAAGCCTTACTTGGCTCGCTATCCAAAGGTAAAATGAATCATAATTCATTTAGTGTGATCATTTAATGCTTTCTTGCCAAAAAACAAGATCTAGATTGTATGGTCAGCTTGAAAACTGTTATAGAATACTTGTATTTTTATTATTATTTATTACAGGGAGCCATATTCCTGTTTTTTGCAGGCAGGATAGAAACACTAAAGGGTAATATTGATGCGGTAAGTAATCATTTTGCTCTTGAGAAWGTAAATTTCAAAAGCTTTAGAAAAATTCCTATGGGAATGATATTTCCTCTTTGGCTACTGCTTCCTCTGGCTTTGGCCTATATGTGATTTGTAGTTTATTGAATTACAAATAGGAATTTGGAAAACTATTTAGACTRACTTGTTTCTCCACCTCATTTTGCTACCCCTTTGAATTTCTGTTGATAATCTAGTCTGCCAGTATTAATCACGCAGTTTTCTTATTGTCTTTCCTATCCTGATGCAAACTGTCTCTTCAATGAGACCCAGTGGTAATCCTTTGCCTTCAGTATGAGTGGAGAGTCACAAAAGACTTGAAAAAATTAGGAACGAGGAATACACATCCCGAATACTCTGAGACAGAGTATCAGCTGGTGTGCAGGGCAGCAGCTCCCTTGAAATTTGTGGAAGTGCAGCAATAAATATCAGCAGAGCATCTGTCCTCTGCCTTCAGTTTCCTCCTTTCCCTAGACACAAACGTTCATTTTTATTATGCTTAGAGGTAATATCACTTCCAGGAATGGGGAGCTCTGTGGCAGGGTAAACTTGCTAACACCAGGATTACTGTGTAGCCARGAATCTCCTGTGCAAAGCCAACCTTTGTGATTTTTGGGAAATGCTGGGCTGTCARTAATTTGGAAGGTGCAGGAGCCATGCAGGCAGATCCTGGAGCTCCAGAGTGAGTTACAACCCYTCTGTCTGTGCATGTCCATGTGACTGAGGCAGTGTTTGGAAATGTCTGTGTGCAGGCAGTCAATAGGTACGAGGAATGCTGTGAAGCTCAGCAGTACTGGAAGCAGTTTCATCACATGTGCTACTGGGAACTGATGTGGTGCTTCACCTACAAGCGCCAGTGGAAGATGGCTTTTTTCTATGCAGACCTGCTGAGCAAAGAAAACACTTGGTCAAAGGTGAGTTCAGGAGGGCAGAAAGCCCTGTAGTATCTATTAACTTTCAATCAAATTGAGGTGCTTTTTGTAGCTTCGAAGATACAGACTGTAACATAAAGCCTGGCCTGCTGTGACTGTTACAGAACAATGTGAATTGCAAACATTCAAATCTGGACAGGCTATGGGCAAGCAGAAATCTTTTGGGCCCAATTGGTTGATGAAGAGCAGTTTGTTAAAGATGCTGTGTATTGACTGGTTGTGTCATCAAATGTTGCAATTAATGGTGCAAGTTGCCATTCCTTTAATTATACTATGGATAAAAGCTCTTYTGGTGATGAGTGAGGTTAGCCATGGTGGCGTCTCCAGGGGAATAAATAAATATAATTAGAAATGGGGCCCATCCCTGTGCATCTGGAAGGGAGAACCTCTTCTGTCTGGAACCCTGGTAGCTTTGTCTTCCCTTTTTGCCTTTTTAAAAATGGGGGCTATATTTTCCCTATTCCTATAGGAGTACTATAACCAGGGTGAATTTCCCTGGACTGGGATGAGTTCTCCAGTAATGATGGGCAGTGGCTTAGCAACTTCATCCACCAGTTCCCTCAGGATCCATGAGCTTGTGCACCCTCATGTCCCTTAGATGGTCTTGAAACCAAACTTCTCCTGCCCTGGGCAGTTCATCTCACATTCTCTGCCTTTGCCTTTTTGGGCAGGGAACCTGGGGCACTTGGTGGTGAAGACTGAAATAAAAAACCTCCAAGTGCCTCAGCCACATCTAGATCCTGGGTAACCAAGTCTCCCATTTTCTTCCAGAGAGGGCCCACATTTTCTCTAGTCTTCCTTTTATCTCCACCATACATATAGAATCTTTCCTTGTTGCTCTTGCCATCCCTGGCCAGGGCTTTAACTTTCCTAACCTGGTGCCTGGTTACTCAGACAATTTCTCTGTATTCCTCCCAGCAGGCTGCCTGTCCTTCCCTTCACCCTCTGTAGGTCTCCTTTTCATGTCTTCAGTTTGTCCAGGATCTCCTTTATCATTGACATGGGCCTCCTGGAGTTTTTGCCTGACTTCTTTTTTTTTGGGACTGGAGGATGTGATCCTTGAATATTAACCCGGTTTCATGGGTCCCTCTTCCCTCCAGGGCTTTATCTTTGTGGTGCACTACCACACAGATCCCTGAGGAGGCCAAAGTCTACTCTSTCAAACTCCAGGGAGTGACTGTTTTCTAGAAACTACTATTTGGGATATGTTKCCAAGTTGTCATGGGACACAGAGACTGTATAATATTAGTTTTWTTATCTGAGCATGACATTTTMTTAAATTTTCTAGCATGTGTTCCTAAGAGTATAAAAAACTTAGTTGACAGAAGCACGAGGTTTGTTCTTGGAATTTTGACACAAAGTATAAACTGATACAAAGTAAACACACATGATTTAAAAGCAATATTCTGTGCTCACTTTGTAAAATACTTACCTCTTACTCAAATTTTTGTAAGACTGTGAGCAAAAGCAGCAACTTCTCCCTCCATGTTGTTGCTCTGTGCTTTATATGAATAAAGGTGATGCTTTAAATTCCTTTTTCTGTATAGATATTCTTCATTGCATTTGCAGGCTACTTACATTTACATGAAAGCTGCTTATCTCAGTATGTTTGGACCAGAAGACTGCAGTCCTTTYGGAGACAGCGAAGTTGAATTATTTAGGTAAAGTTTGCAAACTCACAGTTACAATGGTTTACTATCTTTTCATGTCACAGTGTTTGGGGATGAGAGGCAAAATTATCCATCATGCAGATTCAAAAATCTCTGCAAATAGTGCTGGATTGGTAGGAAATTGCAGAGTTAAACATCCCTTTGACTAAAGTGGACCCTGAGTTCAGACAGAGATTTYTCCTGGCCATACAGTGGCTGCAGCTTTCTCTTGGGCATACAATGGCTGCACATTATTTTTCAGTTGTTCAATCAAAATGGAAGGTAAGATGTGAAAGCCTTCAATGGCTTGTGCTGCAAGATGTGTTCCTCCTTGGTGGGAACATCAGCACAACTTGATTTGTGGGTTCTGAGTCTCAGAGAAGCAAGAAATATTTAAATGTGCAAGTGAATATATGCATTATTAACACACTGAGATAACCTCATTGTGTTAATGTAATATTTAAGCTCAAAAATGCTTGCTGGAGCAAAGAATATTTGATTAGTTTAGGGTTTACAATTTTTATATGAAATCTAATTTTTTTTATGTGCTTACATGATACTTTTTCAAGTTTTCTGTCTTTTGTAATCATTATAAGCAGTTTTCACTGAATTTGGAATCCATTATGAATAAATAGTTTTAGTCTTTGGGAGAATGGGAAGATAAAAGCTAGTTTGCCTCTTTCATAATCTGTGAAGAGAGATGAGCCCTTTATAAGTCAGGTGCATCATCTAATTTAATCTTTCAGTGGGGAAGAGTCCCTCTCCTCCTGCTTGATTAAAGAGGAAGCCTAGAGATTAACGTGCCCTGCATAAAGACAGCTTTTGTGAGTATGTATTGCTCAGCTTCCCCAAGGTAGCAATAGCCCAGTGTGTAACAGCTTTTTTAAGTTCTCCTTGGTTTGATTTTTTTTATTTTTTTTAAAGTTTGAGTGTGTTCATCCCAGAGGTTCGCAGGGGGAAAATTCCTGATGTTTTCCTTTAAACTTTCAGGATTGTTCCCAGTCTGAAACTGAAAATTGCAGGGAAATCTCTGCCCACAGAGAAGTTTGCAATTCGGAAAGCACGACGGTATCTTTCTTCAAACCCMGTTCCTTTGCCTGTCCCACCTTTGGTAAGTTAGAAACATCCACACACATCCCCTTTTCAACATTTATGTGATTTACAGAAATAAACCCAAGATAATTAGAATAGTATCTTTCCATGTTTCTAAGGTAAAACCTCTGCAGGAGACTGGAATGTTCCCAAAGCAAAGCCAAATGAATGCKAGGAATGCTGTAAAACTGGGGCATGCACCAGCCACAGGGAACTCAGCCAGTTGTTTGTGACACGTAGAAGTGTTGCATGTGTAACTCATTATTCCAGCTATAGAGTAGCGTGCTCCCAACAGCTTTCTTTTGGTTCCCTTCAGAGGAACTTTGCCCTGGGTCTCTTCTGTCGTTGTCGCTTGCTAACAGAGGACTKGAAGGTACAAGGAGGGGTGGTGTCAAGGGAACAATGGAAGGACTGGGGACTGCATGTAAGGAGCTGTTTAATGTGCCCTGAATGTTTGCAGTTTGGTGCTCATGGGTGCTGGGATGAAACAACCGGCTCCTTTGGCCGCTCCATTGGGGCTTTTGGGGTTTTTTTGTTTATTTTTTTTTTCCCTGTAATGCTGGCCTGTTCCCTGTGGTCAGCTGCATGAGGCACCCATTGCCTCGTTCATGGTGCACTTACAAAAATCCGCCTACAAAGAACACCTAAAAAAGAACATTAAAAGGGTTTGGAGTCCAGGGCTTTGCCAAGTGCAGTGGTGTTAAMACTTGCAGCACTTTGAGCTGCTGTGTTTTTAAGAATGAGATGGATAATTAGTAAATATTCATTAAGAAAATGCCAGGACAAGGAAAGCATCTTGGAGACCACTCCCCAGCCCACCAGGGGTGTGTGACACTGTGCCTCTTGAAGAAATAGCTGTTAGAGCAGAGCATGAGTATTCACCAGGGGCCACTAATAAGACTGAAGTGAGAGAAATAATTAGGTTACTTTGATGTGCCTTTCAGGTTTCAGAGAGGAAGGAGTGCACACACCTGGGGTTTGGCTGGGCTATCCTGCTGGGATTTCGACACATCAGGTTTCTGTAGCAGGAGCTCTCCAGCCGGGCACAGTGYCCTTGGCTGCTGTGCAGTTGCGTTTCCGAGGCAGCAGATGCCGCAGCTGAACAGATAAAAGCACTTTATGGATGTGGAACTGGGGGCAGAATCTCATCTTCAGGATTTTCCTTTTCATTATCAGAGACTTGCTGGAAAGAACAAGCCAGTCTTAGCTCAGAGATTCAGCCTTGAATAAATGTGGTTTGAATACTTCTGCTTAAAAACCACATTAATGAATCTGCACTAGGTACAGTAAACTCAGGTTTTTCAATCAACAGAGACCAGATGGTGAAAGCAGCAGTGACTGGGGTTAACATGCTGGTTCAGCTATTCTAGCCTGACAGCTTTTTGTGTCATAGTTCCACAATTCAGCTATTCTGTATAGAAATTTTATCCAAATGCTTTAAATTATCACACACAGACAAGGTCGTGTAAATAAATAAAATAAACAGATTAGACACTGATCTCTTCTCTCTGGTTATTAGTGACAGGACCTGAGGGAATGATGTGAAGCCATGGCAGGGGAGRTTTAGGTTGGATATTAGGAAAAGGTTCTTCCCCCAGAGGGTGGCAGGACACTGAACAGGYTCCCCAGGGAATTRTCACAGCCYCAGCCTGACAGAGCTCAAGGAKMATTTGGACAATGCTCKCAGGCWCAGGGTGGGATTGTTGGAGTGCTCTTGTGCARGACCAGGAGCTGGAATCAATGATCCTTGTGGGTCCCTTCCAATTCAGGATATTCTGTGATTCTATGATTGAATAACTTGCCATGAGGGCCAGTTTTAAGTGTGTCTTTGTGATTGATAGTAGTAATGGACACACTTGGTGATATACTCTAAGAACCCCAATAACAAATAGGAATCAACAAATAGTTTTTAATAAAATTTACTCTAAGGAGAGTTGAATAATGAAGTTACTTTCTTTGGGAACATGAAACAAACCTGAGGAATATAACAGRTTTAGAGTTCAGATTTAAAATTCTGTTGGTTTGTTTGAAACTTGGCATAAAGACTAGAGAGTTTGGTTTTCTTTTAGGTTTGTTTTGCTGTCCTGAGATTTCATACTTTTTCTGTGGAAAYGGTATATTGCAGTTATTTATGGGTATTAATGACTTGGCTAGGATAGAACTGCAAAACAAAAGGAGACCTTAATGAAGGGACAATTAGCCATGAGCCATGTATGTTTTAAGTCTGTTTTGTTGGTACTTGCCTTCTTCTAAAAGTRAGATTGTGTTTGCATTCTGTTCAAGCCATCTCCTTTGCATTGAGTGCACTAAGTGGCTCTTGAGGTGTCTTCCAGGACTAATTTGTTCTGAAAACCAGTGTAACGAGTTTTCAGTTGCAATGAAAACACATTTTGACAAACTGACTTTATTTAAGGAACCTGTAACTTTTTCTTCATGCAGAGATAAACTGAAACATTTGACAACTACATTTATCCAGTGCTGTAATTAATGATGCTGTCATTTCTCCCTGATCCCAGGAAATGATGTATATCTGGAATGGCTATGCTGTAATTGGAAAATGTCCCAACTTAACAGAAGGCATGTTAGAGACTTTAAATGAAGCAGAAGAGGCATTGGCAAGAAGTTCAGGTAACCAGTGGTAGGGTTTAAGCAGTTACTTTACAGTGCAATAGCTAAAGATATTATCTGTGARTAGAGAGACACTCATTAGTAAAGTTCATTGGATCACGGGAGGAACTCAGATAATGAAACCATAAACTGTTTATGCAGAGAGGAATTTTTTTATTTTTGTTATAGCAATCACTTACAATAATAGCAAGTRATTTTTGCATCCACAGATGTGTGTTAGGAATGGTTTATGATGTGTTAAAGGAYTGTTTATTTTGCTAGATCAAAATCAGCATATGCATTGACTTTGATTACTTGGATCCTAAAGTATTGTTATCCTCAGATATTTCAATTTTGAAGGATAAATAGGAGAGGAGTTGGTTTTTTGTTTTAAAAGCTCTGTCAGTTTATGACGTGACCTTTGGGCTGAATGTTGTGGTGTCACCAGTTTGCTGCAGAAATCCAGGACACCAGGGATGGCCTTCCTGTCAATGAGCACAATACAGGATTGAAATGAAACAGGCTCTGCTACCATATTTTCTGTCAGTCTCTTAATTAGCTRTCCATGAGAAAATTGAATTGGTGTTTATTTCTTGTCAGTCTTTCCCAATTCCTATGGGAGTCTGCACAGGTTTTCTCCCTAAGTTTTCCCTTGACCAATATTTGATCTTATTACTATTATATACAACCTTCCTGCAAAAGGATCAGGSCCCTGTTGACAAAGGAATATAGGCTAAAACACTGCATTGCAGTCTTTTCTCAGGCCTTGGTCTTCTGTGCAGTGAGTTACACAAGATTTGAAAGAGTTGCCTGAAAGACTGGCAAAAACTATCTATTTTTAATTAATTTAAAAAGAGAATTGGAACATATTTTCAGTGAAAGTGGTATCTTAAAAAAAAAGCCTTTGACCTTTTCACCTTCTTTGTCACCCATCTTGTGTCATTATTTTAAATAAGCAAAATATTTCTCTGTTCCCTTTTTTTCAGTTGGCAAATTGTGGATAAGGTTGTATTTTGCAGGGATTTGTAGCAGATTCATGTTTCTAGAACACTATGARGACATGCAATTGAAAAGTGGGATATATTTTAAACATGCTAACAATTTAAAGTGTTGCCTGTTCCAARTATTGACTTGCTATTTTCAGGCATATTTAATGAACCAAGAAAGCTGAAGATTTTGCTTGTAAACGTCTGAGAATAAGCTGCTATATGGATTGACTATGAAAAACTCAGATGTTTTCTTTGAAATGTATTATGCAGAAATTTTTTAATGGAGATATTGATAGTAAGGACTTTGAACTAGGTGAGGCTGGTAAGACTCTGGCCATTCAGAAGAATAAACTCCAAAGAAGGTATGGTGAGATGTGAGGCACGGGTAGCAAAGTTTCATATGGTTTTGTTTAGCCAAATAAAGGTGGAGAACTGATAAAATTCTTGCCCATGAATAGGCCAAGTCAGGAAAGCAGAAGAGTTGTACAAKGCATTAAAGATATAAGGTTGAGAGATTGTAAATTTACAATATTTACCAAATGGACATCTTGAACTAGTTTTTAGGTGTCAGAGCAGTTACACTGTGAAACAGCTTTTCAGTGGGAGTAGGGAGGGAAAGATCAGCCCAACAATTTTTGGGCAAAGTTTGATCAATTTATGAAAAGGTTGATGTGTGTTTGTCTTTGCATTAAATTAATTTCACTAGCTAGTTCTTTCCTGTGTTTCACTAGATGGACTGAGCTCACACTTAGCTTTGWAGAAGTTTCTCTACAGGTAGGAAAGTCTCTTCTGTTCTAGAGTTTTCTAAAATGTGCTATTTTCTTCCTTCTGCAGCTACAGAACTGCTGGCAGATGACCGGTGTGTGATAAAGCTGTTAAAGGGATTATGCCTCAAGCATTTGGGCAAGATCTCAGAAGCAGAAGACCATTTTAATTACATCTATTTAAAGTAAGTTTTCATACCTGGCATGTAGGAGAGCTCTTGAKTTTCAAGTAACAGGAGATACAACCTATTCATGATATGAATAGAAGGGAGAGGACTGCAGTATCTTTACTATTTACTTCAAGGTATTTCAATTTTAATTTCCAGTGTTGTTAGCTATGTGTTGAAGAACTTCAAATCTGCAATTTTTATTGAGGTATTTTCTTGGGGACTGTAGGTGCACAAAACTTTTCAGATACCACTTCTCTTTTTTTTACTCCCTTCCTCTTCCCAGTCAAGAAGGAGCTGTACCCCAAAAGCCCAAATGCACTCTGCAGAGCCAGGTGGGAGCATAATTGCACTGGGAACTTCTGTACATCATGTGGTGAATGGCAGCTCTTTTTGGCAGCTCACATGGGTAGAGCTCATGATATTGTCATCTTTTCTAACACTTCCCTGATAATAAAGGCATTATTTTCTAATCCTGAGATTATACRTATTGTATAGGATGCTTATGCAAAACAAACATTTAATAACCCAGAAGGGAACTTTKGATGGAGAACATGGCAAGTGTCGTAATGGAGATTGATTGCTCCTTCTGATCTGAGCTAATCTCCTAATTATTTGTGTTGGGAGCTGTTAAATGAAGGAAACAATATATCATTCCAAGGTCTCTAGGCTATTTCTTTTCCAATGCAGTGAGAAGAAGATAAAATATGACCATTATCTAATTCCAAATGCCTTGCTGGAGCTGGCAATACTGTATCTAGACCAGGACCGAAGAGAAGAAGCAATAAAACTTCTGGAAAAAGCAAAGTAAGTGTAAAGGTTTTGTTGGTGTCTGAAGGGTCAGTTTGGTGTTTCACTGGTTAGCAGGAAGCAGAATAATTTTGTTAATATCATGGAAACTTGTTTCACTTTTCCAATGGGATCGTGTGTGCCTTGGTTTTGGTTTGGACCTTTCCAGTGGTAGGTGTTACATTTGTTCAGTCTGGAACTCATCCCTCTGCTCTGAAAAGAGAAAAAAAAATGTTAATAGGAACGTCAAAGTCTTCCACAAGAAATAATCCATGTGTAACAAAATGTAATAATCTTTGTAGTCTATTTCATATAAAGATGTATTAAATTTAATCAAAGCTCTGTGTTATGGCTAAAATAGCATTACTTGAATTGATGGCCAGCAGTGCCTGTTTCTTTCCTTGATGAAATGCATTTAAGATAATGCTTCAGGTTACACTTGGTATCTCTGTATTGTTTCATCTGCATCAAGGCAACTGAAACACCTGCTTTGACTGTTTTGTGTCATTGACTTTTCTAGCAAAGTAGGTTTATCAGGAAGTTAGACTTAAAATTAACAAAATACCRGGTTTACCTCTGTTTGAACCTTTACTTCTCTGCTGAGCCAAAATTTTGGCAGTRGTGAGGAGGGAGGGAATCCAACCCAAACAATTCTCCCCCTCTTCAAGCATCCAGCAGCAGCAGCAGCAGGGGTAATTCACCTTCTCCTGGATCCTGAATGAGTGCAGATGTGCAGTCACTGCCACAGGTGTGAGCAGCCACAAAACTGCCCCCAGTGTAGAGAGGTCAGACTGAGTTTTTATGTTGTTTTTTGACCAAGTCAGGCCATTCTTCAAGTCAGAATAGCAAATTAAGCCTACCAAAGATTATGCCAAATGCTTGTCAGCACAAAAATTAAAATATTGCAATCCTTAATCTCCTGTGCTTGTGAGCCTTGTTCTCTGAAGATTCATGGAAGATAYTAAGAGCAGCAGAAATTGCATTAGGAAAGTGCAATGGAAAGTATTTCAATGGGCTTCATGTTCCTCAAAACACACCCCTCCTGTCCTCATTTCCTTTGTTCAAATCTCTCTTAAGAAGAGGTCTAGAAATRACTGATTTGGAGCTGCTGATTCCAGCTGCAACTTCTGTCATTGCTGCTCAGCCATTGCACCTTTTCTTGGCAGCTCTGGGTGTCTCRGGCCCCCTCAGGAGAAGGTGTTTGGCTTAAAGAAGTGCACCAGCAGAAAGCAGCCCTGAAAAATGTGCTGTTGCCCTGTGTGTGAAAGCTGATACTCACACTTGCTGTGCTCACAGAACTCGTGAAAACTATAATGACATGCAAAAAAAAAATCTCATTACAGTCAGTCATAAATAAAGGTGCAGCTCTTACATTCCCACCTGTGGCATTAAAATGCTCTGGGTTTTTGAGCTTTCACCTACAAACAGTGAATATCTCAGCAGCCACGAGAGGGAGAGCAGAGCGTTGGAGGGGCTGGGGCTGCAGAATTCTGTTTGCAGTTGGCAGCAGTGCAGGCGAGGCTTGGCTGGTGCATGACGCTTGATTTGCCTGACCTAAATCCACGTCCTGCTGCTGGCTTGGATTCTCAGCTCTGGGAGAAAGAGTGGGATGAGATGATAAACAGTTTTGGCTTGGTCAYGCATGGAAATATTTCTATTTGCATGACTGTAAACTCCAAACAAGAATATCAGTGTACTCATGAGAAATACAGGCCCTGTATTTCTGATGACAAAATGATGTTTAATTTGATGTTTAATTTTAATAATGATGATGACAAAATCTGTTTAATTTAAAGGGAGAACTCCACGGGGTTTTAGACCAGCACACAGCAGAACCCAGGCATCTCCTTTTCTCAGTCAGCCTCTTGGGTGTTTCATACATAAAATTCTAAGCTGGTGTAGGATGGGCATGGAATTCCTTGTTTTCCCCAAGAGACTGGCACTGCCACAGACAGATACCACGCTGCCATGCTTGGTTTGAATTATGAATGTTGAACTGAAAGGCTGTTAAGCTACATAGACTTTAATACTTAATGTTATATTTCTGTAAAGATGACAAATATCTTCTACAAGAAAATTAGCATGGTCTAATCCTCTTTTGTATCTGGATTCTGTATCCATCCTGTAGGAGCTGACATGTTAATTCCTGCTAAGTAGGATCTGCACTTTCCATGTGGTCCTGGGGCAAATTTTCTTTTTTCTTTATATGAACTCTTSCATGAAAATACAGATTCTTTGAATGTCCCAGTAACTCTTTAGAGCATGACAGAGCTCCTGGGAACTATAGGGAGATGACAGTGTGGAGTCAGGCATTAGATGTGTGTGGGTAGAAATCCTGCCAGTCTTTCCCTGCAATGGTGAATCGCTCCTCAAAAGCTGAAATGGAATCTGGTGTGTGCCCACTTTCTCTTTCCAAGCTTTTGGAGCAGCAAATTGTCTGGCTTCATTTCCTACACAGAGTATTCACATTGTTGGCACCCATAGGATGGAGATGGGATGTTTCCCTCCTCTGGTTCAGGACAGCTTCCCTTCTCTCTTTCTTTTTTTTCCCTCTCCTCTTTACTTTCTTGAAATTAGTCTGCCTTATTAAAATTACTTTCGAAAATGCTGAAAATATTTGTATTCAAATCTGTCACTTATGCTTTGAGAGGGGGAAAAGGTTTTCTAATTTCTGAATGTAAACTAAGTGGATGTTACAGATAATTAATATGGAACTCCATATTTTGATTGAGTGGACCAGATTCAATTCCTTATTAAGCTATATTTTTCTGGTAATTGCCAGACATGGAACTACAAATAAAGAACAAAGAGCTGCATTGTTTGGCCAGGAGCACATGCCTTGTATTTTAGAGTAGGCAACAAAGGAGCTTGTGAAGAAAGGGTTTCTTGCTGTCTACAGTTGTTTTGCTTAAAACAGTAATAGAAAGATAATTTAGRAATGTTTTAAAAATATGTATTAACTGAATGGATCTTCTTTTGTTTCAGACAAAACTACAAGAATTACTCCATGGAAACAAGGACACATTTCAGAATTCAAGCTGCCATGCACCAAGCCAAATCCGCCCCAGAAAATGGAATGCACTGTGGAGCCTCGGCAGTGTCGTAACTTTTTCTTCTTTGATGTTCTGTTTGTTGCAAACTTTGGTGCAGAAAATTACTGACACTTTAGAATGATTTTTCCTTCTCTTTCAAGTCAGTGAAAAACCAAATAACTTAAAATTTCAAAGGTGATGCATAAAACATTAATCTAGTGTAATAACATGGCAAAAAATCTCTCAAACCAACCATAACCCTGAAAAATATTGTTTTTCCAACAGTGGCTTTTTGAATACTTACATCTGTGTAATTCATTTTTCAATCGTGTGCCTTTTTCTTGTGTTAGCAACACTATGCTGTAGCTTGCTTAGTGAAAGGGGAACATTTGAAAAAAAACAAACAGCAAAACTTTTAGGATTCCCAGATTTAATCTCAGTTAGCTCTAAGTGTTTGTTTGGCTCCATACTGCTTGCAGCTGAGAAGGAAAGCATTGCTTTTTCCCAGAACCTGCTTAGTTGGAATGATGTGAGAAAATCTCACAGCAGGGAGGAGCTCTGGATGCTGGGCATTTCTAGTTGTGAACAGACAGCTGCTCTTTACCAGCTTCTACCAGTCACTTTTTTGCTTCTGTAAGAAACCTGCTGGTGRAAAGAATGGTCTCCCTTATGCAAGTACCTTGACTTTTTCTTTAGTTTGGTTTTCCTGTCGAGTCTGCTGCTGGTAGCAGCTGAATTAATTTACAGAGGATTGCRGGGGGAAAGGTGGTGACGGTGTAAAACTGCATTGCTGCCTCTTTGACAACGGGAGGTTCTTAGGAAATGGTTTTTTTGTCAGAATGAATACAATCTGAAGCCTATGTCAAATTTAAAGCACAAATCCTTGAAGGTCATTTAAGAAACAGCAACACTGCAATGGCTGCAGAGGGATCCAGGAGTTATTGTGACAGTCCATTCCTTCCTACGGTGACTGTTTTTAGGATTCCCAGCCTGAGATGTCCCTGTTGAAAGAGGCTGATGTTCCCTGTGGGAGGAAGCTGGGGCTGGAGCAGGCTCCCTCAGCACAAAGCACAGCCCTTTATCTTTTTGCTTTTTATTGWTTTTTTTTTTKGAGATTTTCTGTGCAAGGGGCTTTGAGAACAGAGCAATGAGCTGGGTCTGCTTTCCAATGCTGCCTGCCTTGGAATTCCTGCTTTGCTGCAAAACTGGTGAAGTTGGTGTCACCACAGCTTTGACTCGTGCTTGCTGCTCTCCAGGCTAGCTCCATGCCTCTATGCCTCTGGGCTTCTGGGGCACACTTCTACCTCCCTTCTGAAAGCTTCTTCCCCATAACCCATTCTGATGGGTGGAGATGGGAGGTCTTTTGACAGCCCTTTTTCTCCGATGGAGATGTTTGTCAGGAAGATTCATGTCTATGTACCTCACAGTGAATATCCTTTCTAAAGTGATTGTTCCCAGCAGAAGAGAAAATTGACAGTTTATAGCTCTCTTTTAGCTCCTCAAAGGAAATGAAATTGTTTTATAACTGTAAATTAATATGCAAGGAGACAGAACCATCAGTTCCTCAACAAGGAGAACTTGCATTGTCTTAAAAATAGATACCCTTTATAGAAGTCTTCCCAAGTTAAAATCATAGATGAAGACACATTTTTAAAGTGACTTTCTCAGATAAATTCAGTTCAGACAAATTTCTCGATTCAGATAAAATTCAGTATAAAGTTACGCTATTTACATGCTGCACATCAAAACTTCAGTGTAAAAATTCATTCTTTGTATAGAATAAAAGAAGTTTCTTGTTCTATTTCATGCATATAACGCCTCTTCTTCCAGTTGTGTCCCTTTCAAATATTTTGGCAACTGTAGCAYCTTTTAAGCAGCAAGCAATGCCATGTGAAAATTAGCATAAATTGTGCTTTGCAGAAAGTGAACAATCCTTCTGACTGTAGATTCATTTCTCATCTTGGAAATTTCACCCACAGCTCAGTTTTGCCTGATCTTAGATACATCACACAAAGGATGTACTGTGTGATACTCAGCCAGCTTCCCTGAAGCTTTGCAGCAATGAAAATCCCAAGATTTCCCAAGGTTTTCATAACCTTTCTAAGATTTTCACAGTCATCTTTCCTCAAACACCAGCACCAGTGACACTGTGGATCTGATCTCCAGCTTCAGCTGAGTGCTTTGTAGTTCRCTGTGATGTTTCACTCTGACTCCTTGGCGCCCAAGCCATAGGAAATAATCACCTTCCTTATGCAATGAGGATTTATGKACTGTAACAGCACGAATCCATTTGAGGAAAAGATGAGTGGAAGGTCTGGTACGTTGTCATTGTGTAAATTTTTCGATCTATTATATTTTGAATTGCCCAGCATCACTCTGCTCATCAGTTCCTTCATTTTGGTGCTCCTCCATGACAGGGATCAAAACTCCGTGGGGTCTGGGCTGGAAGGTCGATGCTGGGCTGGTTTTTCCATTGCTCCTTGGGAAGCTGCTGCGTGGTGTCTGGAGCAGCTCTCTGTGACAGTAAATTGCCTCATCAGTCTGGAGTCCCAGATGCAGTGAATCAGGGGAAGCACAAATGTGTGAGTTCTCAGCCTCAGGGYATTCACTTAGCAGAAAATAGCAAATATTGTCATGGAATTGCAAATCAGTCATTGAAGCACTGCCCAGGATTCAGGAAATGGAAGTACTGCTGCAAATGGGTGTAGTCCATGCCTCAACTGCAGAAGAGCAGTTCCTTCTGCATCCAAACACTGAAGTGTCTGAGCATTGCTTGAGGAACCTGCTCTGTACACCAGCTTTAGACAACAACTGCTGCAATCAACTCTTCCCCATCCTCAGCAAAACCAGAGATGTTACCTAAAGGCAAAATTATTAACTCAGTAGAAAAGTTTTCTACACTTGGTAGGACTTTTACCATAAAACCTACAAACTTTATTTCTTTTTCTACATACTGTTTTTACCTAGCACCAGTAAGTGGTTTCCTGCCAGCAAGCAAGGAGGGATAGAAATGTGTACTCCATTTCCTGGATGTCTGCAGCAGGCTGTGGTGCCCCATGGGAAAATGCTGTCACCTGCAGGTGGTAGAGGCAGTAAAAGGGGCATCTCTTTAATCAYGAGCTCTGATGTGTGGAATCCCTGTGTGCAAGGTCTCGGTGACTGAGGGAGGAGCTCCTGCTGAGGTCTGAGGTGCAACCACATCCACTCCCAGCTCCTGTAAATAACACAAAACGAGATACAAACTGTTGGGTGAAGGATGYTGGGCTGGGCTGAACCTGTCACAGCTGCTCTGGACCATTAGAAGAGAATTTGATGAAGTCAAACACGACACAGAACTACTGTGATCTGGAAACACCCGCTGAGGATTGCTCAACTCCACCTGTGGCACAGCAGCTTGCTCTGCTTGCTGCCACACAGCTCTGCTGCAATCAACAGTGCACACGTGCCATGAGTGGCTTAAGGACTGTCCCCTTCTGACTGTGCCTGTCTGGCCTCCGGCTGTTTGCATTTCAAAACTTGGCTTAGGAAATGGCATTTTATGAAATACAGCAGCRTAGAACAGGATCACATCAAACATTTCCTCCCATTTCACACTGATTTTGGCATCAAATTCAGTATCGARTGCTTTAGTATTTTTAGTTATTGGTGGCCTGGGTCCAAGACTAAAAGCTCACGGGCTGACAGCTTCTGTGCCTCTGGCCCAACAGGGGCATCAAGCAMTGCTCCTCGGTGTGAGACAAGGCTTTCCTACAGGTCAGTCCCAGAATGCAAAAAGCACTCCCATGAGTTTAAACACAATGCTCAGCCTCCAGCTCCACCTGCAAGATGCATTTCTTTGCCTTCTCAAGCATAAAAACACAGCAGCAAAGCAAATGTATATGAAATGACCAAAACCAACATATTCAACGCCGTTCCCCCTCTGGGAGGAAGAGGAGAGGATAAAGAGGTGAGTCATGTTGTTTACTGCTCTACAGGAAAATGGTTAATGGTTGGCAATGTCTCTGACGAATGAGATTGGGAAACCTGAACAGACTAGAAATGAACTTGCTTCTTTTCTCATTACGTTCTGCAAATACATTTTGGTGGCAGATTATGTGCAAAGCGTGTACCAGCAAGTGTTTTAATTGAATGATTTGTCATCATAGAATATTTTTTACAGATGCTATCTAGGTTTGCTTCAGGTGTTTTAAAAAAAAAATACAAGTGTTTTCTTTTAAAAACATGCTCAGTCAATCCCTGTCTCAAAGATTTATGAAGAGCAACAGAGCTATTAAATACCTGCATTGCACTGTRGTAGAGTTCTGCATAGTATTTGCTTAAATTCAGCCACGTTGCTGTAGGACTGGGCTGTGCTCCATTATTTTCTGTGGTTTTTTAAAATCTCAGGACTTTTCATCACTGGCTAAGCATAAGCAAAATGTTTATTTAGAATTATGCATTGCAGTGAAGTTTACTTGCTTTCCTTGACTGTTTCACAGAAAGAATGCGAAACAGAGCAGTCATAACCCCCTGCATGCTCCTTTTTAAAAAAAAAGCCCAAAAAAAGTTCATCTCGTGCTWACAAGGTATAGTGACAGCAGTTTTGTGTCTGTGGCCTGAAGGYAATGGAGTGATGTGGTGAGAAAGGGTTAGTTATGTATACTCACACACAGTGGTGGCAGGTTCTGGAACCAAAGCTTTTTGAAAAGTTATCAGATCTGTTTGGACTATTCATTAAATTCAGCACTTTAAAAAGGCGAGATAYTTWAAAAAAAAARMARMAAAAAAAARSYTTGATGATGRCTGAGGAAAATGCAGAGGTTGGAGGCCTGTACTAATGGTTTGCAGTAGGATCACACTGCAGGAATGTGCATTATGCAGCCTTCTAGAAGAATAAATCCCAAGGCAAAYGAGCAATGTAGCAAGACCCCTGCAGTGGGGTCATGAAAATGCTGGTTTATGCTGTAGAWTTGAAGGGCATCTGTTTTCCCTCTGGATTAGCAGAGCTCTGCCTCAGTGGGATGGTAGCTGGGATGTCTCTCTCCTGCTCAGAAAACAATTTTGGAGTGATTCATCTTTCCCCCCTTGAGTTCTTGCCTTGTCTGCCTCCCTCAATCTGTTTCCCCAGCGTGAATCCTGGGTTACACAGGCAGCTCCTGCTAACGTGGCAGAAGCGAGGGCAGAAGATGCTGCAAAGGTGAAGTTTGTCTGTCATTGTGCAGTGAGAGCCAAGTGAGGCTGGAAAGGTGCTCGGTGTGAAAGGGCAGCCAGGGCATGGGTGGTGTGTGGGGTGAACCCAGCGTTCACTGCTGCGTTCAGAGCTGTCAAAGTGCCTTCTTTGAAAGCAAGACGAATGTTTTGTCGGGGTTGGTGCTGCAAAGAGCAGGTTTGTGAAGTTGTGCTGCTCCTTTTCCAGCTGGGAGGGCAGARCAGGGCTGGGGGCTCTCAGTGCTCGCTGGGCCCCTCTTGTTGAGTTAGCAAATACCTCGCTGCTGCAGGAACACAGAAAGGGATTTGCACAAAGGATTTCTTCATTATTAACTCCTCTCTGCAGCTTTTACTTAGCAAAGTGTCAGTGCAGAGTGGATGTTGTAATGAATCAGTTTCTAGCATGAAAATGGTTATTTCTTTTGCTTAAATCAAAAAGATGCTTTTGCAGAGTATGTTTAGACTGTTCTCTTTATCACAAGGCATTAACTTTGCATTTCATATCAAGGATTCCAAAGCCCCAAACTCTTATCCCAGAACAGGTTTAAATGCAAGATAATCTGCAAAGGATGGTTAGCATAAATTATATTCTTCAAAGTTAAATGCTGTATAAAAGGAAAAGTTAATCCTTGAAGCTAATTTTTATTCTGGGTGTTAAGTCAAGAAGGGTTCTTCTGAAGAGATTTTATTCATGTGTTTTATAGGTTATCAACTAAAATGTTAYGTTTTTAATAAAATTGTGGTGTCTGTAACAAACAGTGTTTGTAATCAGGCAGCATCCACTTTGTTTCTGAGTCCTTTTAATCCAGGATTTAACTGCTGAGAGACCCTGTACATTTGGTTTCAGCCATCTTGTTATTTATTTCACTGGCAGTCTGTCTCAAAAGAATTTTCATCTTTACCACGATTGCACAAAGACAGGAAATGTCGAAGTCCTGGAACTGTGGCAACTGAAGTAAATTCAGGTATTTCATAATCCCTCAGCCCAGAAATGTACCCTTCTGCCACTGGAGACTGTCAGCCTTCCAAAAACAGAATTGCTTTCAGCCCTGGGAAACTGCAAGGTTGAAGCTGTTAAACCCTTTTGTAGCTCATGCTTCTCGGAAAGAAATGCTCTGGGCTGGGTTTGTTTGTTTACATATTTTATGATTCTCTCCCAGATTTACATAATGAACTGACAACAAGTAATAAGGATTACCATCCTTAGATGGAAAATGATGAAAGTGGTAATTTCTGTAGCATGCAAGAATTTTTAAGCATAAAGGTCTGTACAAAACTGGGTATTTCGTACTTGTCATGATATCCTTTTGGCCTCAGCTTTGTGGGAGTTTCCTTCTGATATTGAGAAAATCCATTTCCTACTCCAAGCTGCAAGTGGAAYGCAGCCACCTCGTCGCTGTGCCCCCTGCATGCAGGGACCCTCCCTCGCTGCTGTTTGTGTGGCAGCTCTGGCTGTGGAGGGGACAGCAGGATGTGGTGGCACAGGGCAGGTGTCCCCTGCTCTGCTGAAATGGAGCCTGGTGACCCCTGAGCCCTGCCTGGCTCTGTGCCAGGGCTGCTGTGCCACTCCCAGCTCTAAATGACAAATGACATCGCTGCACTCAGTGTTTGCATCACACTGCACAGGCCCCGGGAAAATCCTTTGAAGCAACAGCTCGAGGACTGCCAAGCACCTCCAAACTCAGGTACCTGCACACAGTAGCTCGAAGAGGCCTTTTTTATTTGTTTTCCTTCAAAATGCTTTGCAGMCATTTTTCTGTGAGCCTGCCCACCCCTGGCACAAGAAGGGTTTTGGGTGAGCAGGTCCAGGTGAGCCAGAGCCAACCCTTTCCTCTCACTCAGCTGCAGGAGAGTCCAGTTGGGAATAGCTGGGCTGTGCTGCAGTGTTTTAAGTGTGTAAAGTGCAAGGAATTTGTTAGACACCWCTAAGACAGGAGATAAATATTATCKTCATCTTATAGRTGGTAGAAATAAGACACAGATCTGGTCCTGCAATTGTAGCTAAAATTCASGTTATACATTGTTTTGCATTGCATTCAGATCAATTCTTCTTTGAATTAGAAATCACCCAAAACAGCATTGTACCTAAAAACTTGAAAAATAATTTGATTTATTTGTTATATTTACACATTTGTCTTCAAGCTAGAATTTGAACTTTTGGAAATGTTTTTGTGTCATCAGCCCTAGATTTAGCCTTTTACACCTTTTTGCTATTTAACAACTATTTTAATWAAAGTAATTTCTTCCCTTAGCCCAGTCAAGTGTATCAGTGTTAAAAGTTCAGCTGTTCAGGTGGCAGCTGCCTAGGAAAGCATTCATCTCACTAATCCATCACTGCCTACTTCTTTTAAATCTTCCTTAATTAAGTCTTGTAATAAATAAAGACTAATACCACCATGACAACACTGTTTTTTTTTTTTTCAAATTGTTCATTTGCCAGTTTTAACAAGATAAAGAAATTAATACTTAATGTGGACATTGCTTTACCACAAAAAAAAAAAAAAAAAAAGAACCCAACCCCTGAAACAAACAGACAAAAAGGAGGACACAAAGGAACACACATGGAATGATGAAAAGGAACAATGATTTTGCACAACTTCAGGTCTCTTCCCAGATTTTTGATCCATGTAATTAGGTAGGTATGAATTCAGCAAAACCTTGTATCCAGATTAATGTGTGGCCATTTGAGTGAATCTAGAACTGCAGAGTGTTTTCAGTTCCTTTGGACTGCTCCTTGGAGTTCTTCTCTAAGGGAACAGGGTGCTGTCAGCTGCAGGAACAACGAACAAACATTGACTCTCCTTTGTGCTGACCAGTTTTCCACAACCCAAAGAATTACAATTCTCCTCTTCTATAAATGCACTAAGTCCTCAAAGGACCTGGGTCTTTAAACACAACTTGTTCCATCAAGAACGCGAACTACAGCTGAAACACAATCAAAGAACATTCCCCAAGTCTGCTGTGGTTAACTTGAGATTGTGTTTCACTTCATGAGACCAGGGCTTCTCACTGTATCAGGGTGGCACTGAATGCATAGAAGTCACAGTAGRTACATTAAGGGAGTRGGGGAGAAGAAAAAAGGAAAAAAAMCATGCYAAGTGGAAAAAGGTCTTTACAGCTACAATCTTTGCTGGAGCCTCTGTTAACAAGCACATACTGTTGGCTACAGAAATCAGGGAGTTGTGTCATTCTGGCTATRGCAGGACTGTTTGCCCCCTCCACTGTTACCCTGACACTGTGTTTATACAAACTTTGCATTTATGTGCAGAACAAAGTCTATTTTTCTCCTTTCTGAGTTCATTCCTGTTTGGTGGACTGATGTGTCAGCCAGCAGGGCTCAACAGATACATGTAATACAGGAGACTGAGATACAGTATGTTTATTCTTAACTTCTGATAACCTAAGAACTACAAGAACGAGAGATGCAGTATCCATTTACTATCATCCAAGACAACCATTTTTAGGGAGAAAAAAGTAGAATAAGTGATCAATGCTAACACTACATTAGTTCCAAATTTATTTTTTTTTCAGTTATGGCAGCTTAACTATTTATTGTTCATCTGGCCCACTTTTAATCTGATCGAGTTAAAGGTCACATATTAAAGTTTAAGGATTGTTATTTCACCAAAACCGAARGAAGTTATAAAAAAAACCCATGAAACCACAGTTTCACTGCAGGACTTGTTTCATATCTTCATAATCTGCATCMCTTGTAGAAAAGGGATAATGCATCTCAGTTTGCTTACAAGCTAGGAGATCACTTTGAAGTCTGCATATTCCTAACTGCAAACAAAATATAGCACTTTTAACAGGTTATAAATAAACTGGTTTTCAAGCATAGAGCCAGCCCAACAATAACAATACACTATTAAAAAGACCTAAGGCAATGAATTCCATCTCCAATGGAAAAAAAAAGAAAAAAAAAAGAAAAAGAACTGTGCAAACAAGCTTAAAACTATTTCTTTGTGCCAGTGTTATAAAATGTAGATTTCAATAAAGCCTTGACCCAAATGCCAGGACTTGTGAAAAGAATCAGAACAAAACTGGTTACTTTATTTAGGAAAAAAATACTCTTATCTTGCTGCTAATAAAATTGGATACACGCAGTTTAAACATTTACAGTTGCTGTAACACTTTACACAATTCCTATATATGGGTGTAAGAACAAACATTAAAAGACAATGGTGGGTCAAGGCTTTACATTAAAAATAACAACCTACTTTTCTATAGTCTCTAAAATACTATGTTTTCCAATATTTGCAGCCATTCAGGAATATTTTTTTATTTATTTATTTATTAGGAAATGTATACTTTGTGCATGATCTTAATTCCTAATTCCTGGCTCTTTGGGCTGAATGACAAAAGGATCAAACCCATTGAAGTGGATGGTCTCCTTGAAGGTTCAGTAGAGAAACCCTGGCTCAGTTAGTCTCATATGATGAAAGCAGTGCTGCATCCACTGGCTCCATGCAGGATGGACAGGTAAAGGATCTCATCAACCAGTCATCTATACAGTCCAGGTGGTAAATGTGCATGCACGGCAGAAATCGGATAGGGTCCCCATAAACAAAGTCCATCATACAAATKACACATCTGGGGGGGAGAAGAAAACAAAATATTTAAGCTGCTGTTACCGAACTGGAAATGAAAAATGTAATATCTGCCTCTGGATGCTTTTCATATTTGTAGATACAGAGAGGATTATCCTTGTGTAAGATAAGAGCCTCAGCCTCAGATTCATGGAGTGGTTTGGGTTGGAAGGGACCTCAGAGCCCATGGAGTTCCAACCTCCTGCCATGGGCAGGGATGCCACTCACCACATCAGCCTTCTGCAGGGCTTTTCTTTGTTTTAAAAAACGACATTAAATTACAGCCCCTGAAAGCAAGGCAACCCCAGGATGACAAGATGGGGTTTCCCAGGGCAGCATCACAAACGAAGGCAAAGGCCACATCCCTCCCAATTTCTGTGACTTACTCTCGGATCTTCTTCTCGGAGCCGTCTCTGCCGGGGTCATAGACTCCTTTGGGAAGGTGCTGGATGAGGCCGATCCTCTGCGCTATCCGGATCTGCTCCTCTTCCGTCAGCTGCGTGGCCAGGCGAGTCTGGCTCGGCGTGGGGTGATACACAGGAACAGGCACCTGCTCCTAAAATCAAAATATTGCCATTAAAAACCACCACAGAGCTCTCCTAGCCTTCCACAGCACAGTACGATTCACAGTCCTACAAATATTTGTATGAACTCCCACTCCTACTTTGCAATTTTGGGGCTATAATTATATTTAGAATAAGAACTGAGGGCAGTATTTGAGCAGGGAGCTTTTCKTGGTTGTTCTCTGCAAAAGCTTTTGATCTCCAGGAATTGCTCACACAGGAGACACATGGACAAGAAGCTCCAGGTGCCAGCAGGCAAATAAACCTTACAGGCACCTGGTGAACTGCTAAAGCACAGAACTGAGCAATGGCAGGGCTGAGGGACAGCCCCCAGCAGCTGCAAATGAAAGTAGATGCTCTATTTTTTTTGTTACATTTAAGAATTCTTTGGAAAGATGAAGACTCTGCCTACTCTCAAGATTTTTAGAGAGGAAGGTTTTGTTCATTCTGTAATAACTAAAATTTATGTGACACAAGCTTAAATCTAGAACTGTAGATTTAATTCGCTTGTGTTAAAAAAAATAACCTGGACAATACAAATAACAGCTTAAGTAAGTAACCCAAGTTTTATGTTTTCTCTCATACACAAATATGACTTTACAAGTTCTCCCAAGCTGGATTCAACTATGGGTATGTCTGAGGTATATATTTTCAAAAAAAATATAGGCAACATATAGCTATTATGCAGTCCGTCCTCTACCACAGTCTCAGAAGCTTCTTTTGAATATCAATGAACTTTAGATCAGATATTTTCACTACCATTTACACTAACATGGTATTTAATTTACTTTTAAAGCATTTTTTGGTCCATAAATACCAATTTTGAACAGGATACACTATAAGGATAGCATTGGCCAGTGGCCATAAATCTGCTGTTAATAAGAAATTTCTTGCAASAGGCCCATTTTAATGGCTCTTCTTAAACAGCAGAAAAAAAATTCAGCTTACAGATATGCCTGAAAATAAAGCTGCTGCATCAGACACACAATGCACCGAATCATCTGTTTGGCAAATGCCAGATTTGCTGTTTCAGAGGACACTGGTGCAGGTGTGCACAGCTGAGGCAGCACAGGTCACCTCCCACGTTTAACACTGCCTATGTAAAACCCAACAAAGCCCTTCTCCTTTCACTGCCGGGAAGCACAGCAAGTGCCAGCCAGCCAGGACCCCTGCAAGGCCAGGAGAAAGCTGTCCCAGGGGTGTGCAGCCTCTTGCTGGTGCCACCCAGCAGCAGAAGTCCTTGCTGGTGAGAAATTCTAATTACAGATCCAAGTCTGCCTGGCAATTCTTCATTGAACACCATGCCTGCCACTGGCAATTCAGCTGTGGGGTAAAATTCACAGTCATCTCTTAATTTAGCTACATTAGGATTTTCCCCTCTGATTCCTTGGCAGAACTCTGAGGAATTATGAGAAGGTTCAAAAGACAGAACGCCAGGGTTCTCCAAGTGATTAATTTCCTGACTGCTTTGAACCGTATTTCACAGAATCACAGAATTCTCTTGGATCAGCTGCCTTTTGGTGTTTTAAATTATCTAAAGTATTCTCTAATCGTCATTTGGATAGAGAAAATCACCAGCTGAACACAGGGATGGCCTGTCAGATATGACAGGATTCAGAAAGTGACTGCYGCCTTCGGTGCCAGCAAAATAAAGCATTTCCCCTCACAAATGCTGCAGACCCTCTGCACTGAACACTTAAAGCAGAGCCTGGTCCTGTATTTATATTTGAAGAACTTAACATCACAAACTACCAGTAATTTTTTTTTTCCAGGGCTGTGCTGCACTTCTTTGAACAGATTATTAAAGCAATAGCAGAAGACATTACTGCTGCCTCCTTCACTTGTTACACAGACACAGTGAACACTCAGCACCGGAGAGATGTACCCTCCTTCACATCTTGGAAAAAAAGAGGAACAGTACAACCAACCACAGGCACAGCACAGGCTGGTGCCAGCCTGGGCAGGAGGAGAGGAGAGAACTGTACTTAATGCAGCTCCCCTGGCCTAAGCCATGCCTGCAAGTGATAATGCAAAAATTCAATGAAAGGCAAGAACAGGAGGAGGACAAAAGATCCAACAAACCCTCAAAATACCTGAAAKGAGTAATGATAACTGACAGTGAGTATCTGTAGTAGAAGAGCAACAAACTGATCATCTCAGCAAAATGATACGGCAAAAGGAAACCAGAGTTAAGTAAGAATATGCTGTAAGTTAGAACAGTCACAGCTGCACAACTCTGAAGTGACAACAGTCACACACTGCCCGACCAACAACTGCTTTGGTTAAGTTTTGGACAGGAAATTAACACAACTTTTAACTGTGACAGGCCAGACAACAATGAAACATTCTCTTGTTCTAGTCTTTTCAGGCACTTGTGAGTGATCACCGAGGCACCCTGTACCTGGGGAACCCACCTTTGCAGTGCCCTCTCCCCTGGGTGCACCTTCCCAGCAGAGCGGTCCGAGGGACCCCACTTCTGCCAAACAGGGAAATGCTTTCCCGACTGCAGCGCTGCATGGAAACTCCTCCCKTTGGCATCCCGGCTCAGGTTCCCTCGGCACAGCCACCCCCCGACTGTCTGACACAGCCCATTAATGCAGGAATTTATAGTCGCCAGCTGGGGGCTTCTACAATTTCACATTGGAGACAAGAACCTCTTGTCACAGCAGTAACTGGGTGAAAATGGTGGTGTCTTTCACCACGGTGTCCTCACACTMGTGAATGCCGAGAGCTGGGGTCGGTGTGGGGTTGTGAAAAATGCGTAACAAATTCCTGTAAATAAACCACAGAGCCCACTCGATACCCTGGCACTGAACACGCTGCCTGGTAGCACTTTGATCTCCCCTCCTGACTGCTATTAAAAGCCTGCCCCAGCTGAGCCCTGGACACGAATGTACATGGGKAAATGGAAGAACACAGCCACACACGTTGCAGGGTCACATTATAGGGCACTTTGACACTGACCCTTTCAAACCAGCCCTCTCCCCTCCAGCAAGTAAAAGTAAAGGTGTGTTCAYACCTGTATGATTCTAAAACTATTTAAAGCTATTTATTCATAAGAATCTGAGAGCCCAGATTTCTCTGACTGCAAAGTCAGAGCTGGGCTCTTCCCCCTGGCAGCCCCTTGGGCACACACCCAGCTGGCCCTGCTCAAAGCCACGTGGCAGCTGCAGCCCTGGGCTTCTCCACTGCCCAATCCCTGGAGCTTTTTTGGGAGTTAAACTCATCCAACAATAATTCCAAGCCGTCTGTAAGGACASAGCACAGCCCTGCCCGTGTGGGTTTATCACCTTTTTTTGCAAATCCTTCACAGTTTATAAAGGCTGCTTTCACTGCCCAGGGTGCTGCTGCTCCAGGGTGGGTGTTCAAGSTAACGACTCACAGCTCACATTTGTAGTCAGGGGCCCCGACCAGTGTGTACATTAAAAAGATTGTATTACCCAAGTAATTATTATTTCACTCCAAAGATGAACATGAATTTATTGCTCTGGTGTCTCACATTTCTCTTATCGACCATGGAAAATGTTTCTACAGACAAAATTACAAAATACTGAACTTAAAGCCAAAGTCGGTGTTATTTATCATTTGATAAAGATGTAAGGCACTTCCAACTAAGATGAAATTTCATGCTAACTCCATTACTAYGTGCAAAAATCCCTAAAAAAGGCCAAAACAAACAATCAAACCCACATATTACTGTCAGGCAATTAAATAAAAATCACTTTCTGGCACTTAATTTGCCTTAGTGTATTATTTTTTCCCCATAAGGGTTTAGTAATGATGAAACACCTCAGATGGCCATAATCCYGGAGACACACAACTTTCTCTTTGTTCACAAAGCCAACGGTATCAGCACAAGTTTCCTTGGCCTTCTGTGCACAGAAATCCTTCACTCTCAATGTTTATTCAGCCCTTAAAAAACAGCAGTATAAATTCAGACTCAAGGACTACAGCAGGGTTTGTGTCTCCATCTCACCCCAGCTCCTCCTCCTTTGAGGAAAAAAAAAATCATAGAGGGCATCTGGAGGTCTGCATTTCTCACTCCTAATGAAAATAAACATTTTCACACATGGCCCAAAAGTCCCAGACACTTTCTACACCCAAAGCACAGTTTGAGTTCTTCACTAGAAAAAAGAGGTTTCATTAAGCATGATTTTTAGTTTGAAGTTTCCTCATCAATGTAACTTACTTTGCTTACTTATGCTGCTGCAAATCTGCTTTTCTCTTGTTTTACAGCCTTTTTGTCTTGTTTTTGCAAGTACCATGAATTTGTAATACCCTAAAAACAGGTCAGTGGTAGATCAGAAACTCTTAATCCCTGGATAAAGATTATTTTAAGATCCCTCTATGCCACATAGCAGTATGTTATCAGGGCTTTTGTTTGTTTGTTGTTTTTGTAATTGCACCAACATGACCAAATCATCCTTTCAGGATGGTCAAAGGTGAGAGGAAWAATTCATAACATCAAATAGTTCCAGAGATTAAAGTCTCACTGCTGTTCCAGAGACCCTATCTACAGCCATCCGCTTTCCACTACTGATTGCTTTGCCCAGTTTCCATCTCTAAATTTTCCTCCTCACCTAATCCAGTGCTCTCTGTGTGTCTCACCCYGGGATATTAATTTGCATTTTATCACCAGATCAACAGTGTATCTGTTAATTCAGTCTGACACAGGAGACAAACACCTCCCTAACTATRTTTATCCTACGTCTTTTTTACACTTTTTAAACACCAGTAGCTGTAACGCTTATGCTCCTTGTGGTTGCTGCCTAATTAATTAATGCAAATATAACAGGTCCATTTGCATTTCCCCAGCCATTCCCACAGCTCTGTTCTGAAATCCCTTCAACTTGCCAACGTTCTGCCTGGCACAGGGTGTCTGAAGGCAGCKGCCCAGTTCACACACACCAGCCCCCACCACTGCAGCACTCATCACCCCTCGACACAGCTCAGCCTTACTGCTCCTCACCTTTCTCACCTCTAAGGACAGCAGGGAGCCCAAATAACTCACCTAAATRTGAACAACCTCTGTTTAGAAATGTAAAGTCAGGAGGTGAGAAGAAAAATTGTGCTCTTTGAGTTTTTTAAAATTCCTGCTGAATCTGAYGAAATTTTCTCTACTCACCACTTTATTAATCATAAGGAACTTGCTGGGATGACGGTCCAGGGACCTTTTCTGTGAATGTCATTCTGATCAGGGTGAAAAAACGCCAGTTCCATCCATATGTGAATACAGATTCCGAAATAATATCCTCCCCCAAGACACATTAATGTAAAACCACRCACTGTTATAATGTGTATTATACGACAACTACAGCTTACTTTAATAATCCTTAGAATATTACGAGCAGCCTGCCAACTATAAAAGCCTTTTTCTGCCATACAGAAAAGAACAGTTAATTTATAAAGGCAAATAGCAGTTGCTATAAAACATCATGTAATGAAATTGCTACCCAATTTTTTTATACTTCTGCTTCCAGGTAGTCACTCAGTATGAATAACTGCAACAGCTGAGCACTTAAAGCTAAGAAGTTATTTTCAAAGAAAAATCCCCTCCTCTGCCCTCTYGCTTTTGGAGGGGACACGTGGAACAGACAGACCAGATACACGTGCACACACTTCCCACCATAGTGCTCCTAAGATTACTAAGAATTCTGGCACTGTAAGAATGGGGCACTGTAAATATGGTCAGTAATTAATGTAACAATGGAGTGACGAACCCATCTGTGCCACAGGAGAGGAACCTGCAGGATCTGTGCTGTGTTTCTCCAGCTGTTGACTCCAGTTAAGAAGCAACACCCTTTTGAGTCATGGATCACACCCCAGAGAGAGGTGTTTTCTTGGTGAAAGCCATAGTGGTTGTGCAGAGATGGCACAGCCTCATTCACACTGTAACCAAAACAGTGTGAAATTGTCCTGTGCATTCTCCACAACTGTTCCACCAAAATTACTGGSAAATAAATGTATCTTGAAGAGTTGGAAAAGAGTAGCAACCATGAAAGAAAGTGACTCCGGGCTGCTGACTCTTAAAATATCATCTGTCCCCTGAGCTCAGCTTTGCTACCAAAAATAGGGCCGGGGCAGAGAGAGAGGAGGTACAAAGTCGATGTATCCTGCCTGCTGCTTTCCTAGACAGTGACAAGGGCTGTGAGAAAAGGACTTTCARGTTTCATCCCTGTGCTGTCACACAAACCCAAAAAGGCAACCAACCTACTGCCAAGACAAACAGTTGGCAGTGCCTGTGCAGCTTGGCCAGAGCAAAGCCAGCCTCACCTGGCAGATGGAAATCACCTGCAGCTCTGCAGTCACCTGCTCTGAAATTTGATTAACCATYAAGGCAAACCTAAATACAAAAGACTAGCAAGAAAGAGTTGTAGGGAAAAAGCAGTAATTAAAAAGCAGTAATTAATCCCTGGAAGCACAATCTCCTGACACAGCCACTTTTTGGATTTCCAGGCTGCACAGCAGGTTTCTCTGACTCAAGRGCGTCAACCTTGGGTACTGATGATTCCACTTGCTGACTTCTTGATCACCAGCTTTGTGTCAGTTTTAGGTGTCCTTGTTGCTTTCTCCAGAGATCCCATCAAACATCAGAGTGTGAATTTTTTCAGGCGAGTCGGTAACTTATACACCAACATGTCCCAGACCACTAAATTGCTCACCAGAGAATTGATTCCATCCCTCACTGACAGCTCAACTTACAGCATCAGGCCACAAGTTCTGGGAGATAACAAAGCCCTCTTATTACAGCTTCTAGCATGTTTATTTTACTAGGCTTTTTTTTTTTTTTATATTGAGAAGGAAAAGATTCATAAACAATTTATAAAAATTCATGCTTTTCTGTCAGGCTGCTGCAGTGAGGAAAGCCAGGAAAGAACAGCTGCACCTAAACATTAAATTAAGGACACTCAGGCACAAAATGCAGCCTCCTGAGACTGGTACACCCCAGGGATTACAAACCAAAGCAGCTGGGTAGGGAAAAAATCAAGAAGAAGGGGCCAGCAATCAATTCTGCAGCTGGTGGGGGAAGAACACCACGTGAATGTGGATCATCTCACCCCATRAGCAGCTCCACACCTGTGTTATTGGTACATGTTCTCTCCCATTTATGCCAAGTGGTTCTTTGCAGAATCCCCTCCTCTGGCCTGACAAGAGCAGACAGTTATCACAGTGCCATGGCTACATTAAACACAGCACTTACAGTACAAGTGAGACGGGTAGAAAACTGAGAAGTAGATTTAACAGCAAWTAAAAACCTGAAGTTTTGGGGGAARTAAAACGGTTCTGAGGTGGAGAAGGCTGGAAACAAATATCTCAGACTGCCTCCTCTGCTGAAAGGTAGAGAGAACCTACTGTGTGCCGCCCACTTACTACTGTGGAAGTGCTGGGGAGCAAGAAGCAAAAATATAAAAAAAACACCCCAGACAAAGGAATGAAGTTAACATGTTTTTTGGAGGCTGCACAAGAGATGGGGGAAGCTCAGATGGAAAAGCTGACAGAACACAAACAATCCACACAGACATCGGGGAATCATTCACACTTCCCTTAGACACATGTTTGCTTTCTGGAAAGGGTAAATGTCAGTCAGTGCAACTTGTTTACAGTAAAAATTGAAGGGGTAACAGCTAGAAAATGGTGGTATTGATCATGGTGGGGAGCACACAGAGTCTGCAGGCAGCCATGACTCTCACACGGGCTTTGCTCACACCCTGTCCCACTCCCTGATGTCAGACAGGTGATTCTGTCCCGGACACCATCCYGGTGCACACCCCAAACCACGCCGAGCTCTGATTCACCTCTGGGTATAGCACACAAAAAGCTCCCACGTGCTCTTGCTGCTAAGACATGGGCCTGGCCAAAGCTCCCATCCCAAAGCTCCCTAAGAGTTGCATCACTCTGGCGAGTGCCTGCAAATCCTCTGCAGGAAGGGCTGGGGATGGATCACCACATAGGCATTCCAAGGAGAGGAATACAGGGATATCAGGGACTACAGGTGGGCAGTGTAAGGCACCAAGAGCAAACAGCAGTGCCCTGAACTGCTGCAGAACCCACAGACTCGAAGCTGAGCAAGCACACACAGCCCCTGCTTATGGTGCCATTTCAGGGAATTTAGGGATTAGGGCACAGCTGACTCCAGCTGCTCTAAAACAGCACTGCCTCAGCACTGTGGGTCCTGCCACTTCCCTTGCAATGGCTCCAAGGACACTGCTCCGACTGACTCTTCCCCTCATGGAAAACAAACAAGCCACTGCCATCGACAGYGCGATCTCCACAGCTGCTGGAAAAGTTGGGAACAGGCACGCAAGAGGAAAATGGGARGAGTGCCCCTGTTGGGACTCAAGCCAATCGTGAAAACCTCATTCCAAATACCTAAAAAATGGCAAGAGTAGTAAAATGTATTTTCTGGCAAGAATTAGGTCAGCTCGATGGCAATTCTAAGAACAAAACAGCCCTTCTGAGTACCTCAGGAACAAGGTAGCAAAATTACAGAAATCTGCTCTAATTAGCCAAGAGGACAGAGTGGAGACAAGGGGCCAAGCCAGGGAGTAAACATGAAAATGCACATAAGCTGAAGGCACGAGCAGTCAATCCATCAGGGGAGCACTGCTGAGGTATAAATACAGGCTGTACTTCAGTGAGTATATAGACATGTATATGTGTGTATTTAAGTGTGCTAGATTGAACTAATGAGACCATAAGACATAGCAGAGAAGTATTATTCAGAACTAGGAAAGTATTTTAGAAAAAGAGTGAGTAGGATATCAAAGGATCAGAGAAATCAAGTGACGAATGATCTCATCTCTAGGCTGAGCGTTACTGTTCAACACATGACAAGAACCCTCTTTGGGCAAAGAGACTCTCCAGAATGCAATTTAACAGTCTTGCCTAAAGCTCCTTTCCATAGACATCCAAAAGCATCCTATCCAGGAGCCTAGGTCCTCCTATATCAGGTTCCTAAAACAGGAAGACACAACATATAGACACAACGGCCCCAGCTAGACTGAGAACATCACCCTTATGCAAGGTCTTCTGCAAGGTGTCAATTCAGCTTCAGACAAGAGGTAACACAGGTAAGGAAAACAAACAGGCACAGCAGCAGCAGCAGCAGCTCCCTCAGATCATCTGCCCCTCGTGTACTACCCCAGACGACGACACAAACTGCTTTTTTGTAGCCACCCGGTTATAAGAAACCACCAAAAAAAGGTCTGAAAGAGGACACAATTGTTCATTTTCTGGRGAKATAYAGTCTGTTACCTCACCAAAACACACAAAAGAGGCAACATAGGAGATGGTTTCTGCAAACCTGGACAGGGACCTTCCCCTTACCAGGCCCAGCTGGCGAGGCCAAGCTGTGCCAGAGCCTGGGAAGGTGGGCCAGCAATGGGCTCTCCCCACGAAGGGAAGCCAAGCACAAACCTGATAAATATTTTTCCATCAGGACTGGCAGCAAACAGGGCCTCTGCAGCACAGGAYTCTCACACAACGCAAAGCTCTGCCACACCTGATGGAAGAATTTTCCATCAGGCCTCATAGCAAACAGAATCAGGAGAGCGCGATTCTCACAGCGCAAAGCTCTGCCACAGCATAAGGAAAGGAGAGAAAACAGATTGCTCTTGTAAGAATAAGTGACTTAGGGGAGAAAAGGGGCAGCAGTCACATGCTGTTGCAGAAGAGCTTCAAAAAGCAGATGGGGCTGGGGAAGAGCTGGGCCTGTGTAACCACAGAGCAGGAAAACCTGCAGCAGAGCCTGCTGGTGTGGAGCACCGGCTGTGAGACTGTCAGCGAGGCAGCCCCTCATAGCAGGGCTTGTTCAAAAACACAAGAATCTGTGCTATATTTCACTGGATCATAACTTTGTACTCGATTTGAAATATTTTAATTGCCTTTTTAACAAGGCCATCCTCAATTACAAACGCTTGCTCAAGCAGAAAGCTGCCACACCTCGGCAGTTTGATGGAACACTCACCTCCACAGGCGTTTTTGTTTTCTTACTAGCATCTGAATTTCTAAAGCAGAGCAGATACCCCTGAGATCCAGGGGTGTGAGGAAGCTTCAGCACAGCCAGGGAAGATGCACAGGCAGCCAGGAGGCTTCCCGAGGCCAGTCCAAGGATACACCAACACTGCATCTGGCAACAGCATGACCACAGCTTTTTTAAAGCACGTTTCTGCATCAGCCTCCTGGAAAGCCACAGACAGATGAAGCCTCACCTGCCATGCAGTGGGGCACCTCAAACCCAGCCTGAGTCTCTGTGCGCCACTGCCACTGGTGAGAGGGCTCGGTGAGGGTATTCCCAACCTCCACCCAGCCAACAGCTCCTCCTTTCCACCAGATCCTGGCAAACAGACTGGGGTTTTCTGTGATTCCATCCACATTTTGAGGCTGGAGCTGGGGTTTGGCTCGGGGGTGCCAGCAGCACCTTCAACAGCTGGGCTGTGCACAAGAGGTTTTGGCTCAGCCCAGGCTGATCTATCATGCGGACACTGACACTTCTCCCACTCGCTGCCATCTCCCACTTCAGGGAGAATGAGCACACACAAAAAACATGATCTATCTGCATTTGATAATAACATTAATTATTTCATCTCTGAGTTAATGAGCAGCAGCTGTAAATAGCTAGAGGCACCGAGTCAGGCTATCRGCTCATCTCAGCCAGTCATTTATTAATCTTCAAGGAATGTCCCAGGCATTAAATGAGTATTTCTAAATCTCTTGGTTTGCTGGGTTTTTTTTTTTAAGCAGTTCTTTATTTATAAGCAAGTAATGACTGCATGAATATCAAGGCACACTAAAGCTTGATGGAGCTCCACTTCTCAATGCAGTATTAGCAGTGAACACAAGGGCAATGYTTCTATTTTTTTCCAGCTAAGTCTTGTCCTCGCAAGCAGTGACTCTGCGTTTTCAGCTCGCAGGGCACAAATCCAAGTGTGATCTCATGCAACTGTCAAACCTCTTCTAACAGAAAAAAGGYCTGTGCCAAGAACAGGTAGAGAAATCATAAATAGCTCTCTCAGGAGTCGGTTATACAAGAGAAATATTTCCAGAATAGGGTTTTTTCCTACTATTTTAAAGTTTTAAACGGACAGAGGCAGTTCAATGAGCACCTGGTCATCTTTTTAATGTGCCATCAGACAACACGAGTTCATTTCACTGCTCTGTATGAAACACACAGCCAGCTGCTGGTGCAAGCAGGAAAAATTGCAAACATTCAGCTTCACAGATGAATAAAGTACAACATCCACCACTAACTGTATATGCAAACACCTGGCTARTCAGTCTTTTCAATCTATGGTGTAGTGGGGTTTTTTTATACTCATCTTTGGATCTTGCCTGTAGTGGTTTCATACCAAAAATACCGGTGCCCGTTTGAGCACAGGTGCTTTCACAGAGTAGGTGGTTTGAAGGGGGAACTGAAGCAGATCCAAGGTTTTTCAAGGGTGAGGGGGAAGATGGGGAGCACAGAGCCCAACCCAGCCTCTGGAGCTCCATTTCATCTTGTCCAGCCCCAATGGGATGAAGAAAAAGCTCAGTTTAGTCAGGTCATTCCCCTGCTCACACCCACTGTCATGGAAGACATGGCTTTGTTTACATTAAAACTGGCTTTCTGAAGGGAAACATGAAGTTTCCACAACGGATTCATCCTGCATTCCGCATGGATCAGTAAGAACTACAACTGATCCCACTACTGCCCCAGTAGCACACTWAGTAAGGATTTCCAACACTACCAGGGACATGGCACTTGAGCACCTACTTAAGCACTTGCCTGAATTATGGCTCAGGCTGCCACAAAATCTCAGAACAGAAAACTGTTTGAGAGGAGGGACATGAAAACAGAGAGGTCATTTTTCYGAATATGGACTGACTGGTTGGAAGACAAAGCCCCATTTCACCCTGACACACCCGCATGAGARCAGCTGCAAAGCCTGGAGATTTCCAGCCTCCAATTTCCAGCCTCAGCTCATCCATAGTGACCCATGCTTCATGTTGTGTGAGGAACCCCAGAAACCCTGAGCACTAAACACAGCGATTGCACAGGAGGCACTTTTACAGCTGGAGTTGAGAAAGTCTCATGGAAACACAAAGTTTTTCTGTGCAAATGTAAAAGCACTAATTTACCAAGAACATTTACACACACATACAAGGACACAGGTCCACTACATCGAAGTATAACTGCACCAGTCCAGGTGAGGTTTGTGCTACTTCTGATGCCCCCATGAGTCAGAACTGAGAGCCCAATATCACTAACATTATGCTACCAAAACTTTCTCAYGGCTTATGAAAATATAAAGAAACACTTGTACTCACTGTATGCTCCTGCATTAATGTTTAGGGTGGAATAACCATGTCCTGCTGCAACCTACACGCTCACTAAAATAAGTTTTGTCAGTTTACACACACACAGACAAACTGCAGTCACGACAAAATGCCAGAATGGAGTAACACTGAGCTTTTTTGGAGGTAAAAAAAACCCACACACAGCTCCAGCAAAACAGCTATCAAGAAAAACTTTGAGGTCTTTACATTTAATTTATGACATTTAGTCTAGACATCTAGTCTTGTTACCTTGGGAGTCATTAGGGTGTAACTACAGAGATAACTGTAATACCTAGATAAGCTCCGAGAGAAAAAGCAGCTTCTTGCTCAGACTGTAACTTCATAAGCAGAAATATCATTACTCAATGACTACAGAAATATTTTTGTTMTCTTTCTAGACTTTTTAGCTCACCCTTTGATCCCCAAATGGAGACCTCTCTGAGAGGCAGTGGGTGCAGCAGAGTAACTTGGGAAGTTACGGCCATTTAGTGCCACTCCTGCAAGTCTACAGGACTAAATCACTTTGTCTCTTTAGAGAGGCTGCAGTTAAATGAAGTCAGGGAATGTGCTTCCCTTGCTGAACCAAACAAGCAAGGTAACAAGATGAATTCCTACCTTTGAGATACTGCCTTTCTTATGGATGAATCTCCAGTGCAATAAAGACATGAGTAGAAGTTACTGCAGCAAACAATTTTTTTGTTCTTTCATTTGTTGTTTTGAATCACACAGTAGAAACAGAAATAAACTGATCCTTCTGGGAGAAGGGCAGCTGTGTGTTCTTCCTCAGGGGCAGAAAAGGGCTGGGCATGGCCTTCTCCGTGAACTTTGGCAAAAAGGAGTTGAGTGTTCATCAGATGAAGTCTGCTGAACATCATAAGCAAATACCCTGCAGAGCTATTTCAGACTAGAAATCAGGTTAAAGAAAATTTCTTTGCTCTGCTGAAGCTTTATACTGAAATTAACCTTGAAACAACTTACAGGCCTGGTTGGAATTTTTTTGTATCATTCCATGTAGTGCTGCASTCCTGGTGAGATCTTCAGCATGTTATGGAATGGTTTACCCCAGAGAGACAGGATAACAGCCAGCAGCACATGGAAAGGTGCTTACCCCTTGGAGCTGCATGTTCTGCAGATCTGGAGTATGCCTAGTCTGTAACTTCTATCATGAGTCCCCACAACAAATTCACTGCAAAATGCTGAGTGGTCAGTCAACACTCCCTCCATCACTTGAGACAGACCCCCCCACCTCTTTTTTTTTTACTGTTGTTTTTGTTTGGTTTCACTGACTACAGATGAGACATTTTGTTTTTCAGGAAAATCAAGTTGCTTGAATATCATATCTGCTAATAAACAAATTAAAAATAGAAGCCTTAGCCCAGAAAAACAAAGGCTGAAAGGGATATAGGATCTCTAAATAAATCAGGAGTGTAAACATCAGAGAAACAACTAAAGACCTATTTGGTAGAAGAATAACAGTGCAAGTTTGCCATAAATAATCTAGAATTGTGAAATAAGCTTCTTRAGCCTTAGTTCTCAGTTGATCAAAAGAGGCTCCCTGTAGAGGTAACAGGGCAAAGCTTGACCAGAGTCTTTCAAAATCATCTACAGTCTGAAGAAAATAACTTCACTGAGTATATGCAAAATTATCCACATAKCCCATTGTCCAGGCACCAGAAAACAGTCCAATTCATACACTTGTTACTATGCAATTTTCAACACTGTACTGAAAACAGTTGTTACCCAAATTAACATAATCTCTGATGCAGTGTAAGAACYATCATTAATGTTTGTCATGGTAAACTCAAAGCTAATTTAAATAAAATACACAAGATAATGCTCATTAAATCCAAGCCTCACTGTTGAAGCCAAGTCTGCAAGCACTGTCATGCCCACTTGGAAGTATAAGACACTAACAWAACAAAAGCTTTAAATGTGAGCAATTTTTGGACAAAATAATTTTCCATCAGCAATTCTGGTTTGATCTCAGGGAGGGTTTTGATAGCATACTGGTGGAAAAAGCCTACAGTGGAGCAYAAATGTTCTTGGCCAAAGCCTTTCTCCTGCAGCACAGTCTACAGGGAGAGGCAGGAATGAAGGCAGAGATGAACAAAAAGACTTTATAAACTTTATAAAGCTTATTCTGCYGACCATATGCTAGCTGGAAGTTCCACTTGTGTTGCTTGAGTGGACCAGGCAGCTGCACCACCAGGATTTGGCCCATAGCAGGCAAAACAGAAGGTCATCAGTAGCAAGTGTACATGCGATTATTGCAGTCTGTGTCAATCTACAGGCACTTTAGTGCTGGTAACCACTCTGGATTAAATCCTAAATTAGGATTTATAACTGTATTTATCTTACTTTAGTTTGCTGTACTACTTAACTCTTTTTAAGGCAGAAAGGGCACTAGCTACTGGTCTGTCCAGCTGAAATGCRTAACTGTATTCAAACTGAATCCTGGCCAGCATATTCTGCGAAATAATCCAAGGAAACCTTACTGGCAGCAAGCAATCTCATTCACAAAACAACTTCTACAGCTTTGCAGTGCCCTACAGCCCTCGCAATGAGGAATATGACCAACAAATTGAGGTGTCCTCCCAGTCCCAGCAGCCCCATCTCTKGTGGCTTTGGGGTTTCTTTGGTAGGTCTCCAAGCCAAAAACTAAGCCTGATCCAACATAGTTAAAGCATATCAAAAAGGCTGTAAAGATGGCATTTACTGCTCATGTTCAACATTCCTTGTTCTGAATTCAGAAAGCTGAACASAAAGGCACTGAGCAAGGGGCGTTGAGATACCTAAGAGCACGGCATTACTCCAGAAAGAAGAAGAACTGGTAATGCTGCATGAAGAAGCAGCAAGATTTGCTTCTCAAATTTATYTTCTAGACTGGGGTTTTGTCCCTTAATTTGCTTTAAGACTGGCTTCAACAGGAAACCAGTGGCCTCCTCTGAGATGCCAAACTAGAATAAGGAGTCACAACATATGAAACAGGACTGTCAAATCGAGGCAGACAGCCTAGCTCCTGCTCTTGCATACTTACATAATTTCTTAATTCTAAACATTTTAGACAACAGGGAGGCTGTTTTATTAAAAGCCACAGACACTGGCAGTCCTCACATACACACAAAGGTAAYCAAACTCCTAACAGCAGTGACAAAGCTTGCCAAGCAATGCTCAGACTTTGGAAAGCATCCACAGAGTCATAACTGGAAGGCTTGTGTGAGGAAAGAAGCAGAGCAGCACCCATGACGCAGATCAATGATGTTACTGTGGTCAGTTGTGTCCCAAGGGACACCACAGTCTGCTGCACAATATGAACAGGCTGTGAAAGTCTCCAGCCACTCCTGCACTTACCACGTCTGCTCATGAACTGTTAGGTAACACTAATGAAGCTTCTTTAAYAAGAAAAATAGCATGGAAAAGCATTCAAGCATCTTTAAAGATGGTTGTGGTAGAAAAACTTGAATTCTTTCATTATGTTTTGTTCTGGGTTTGTGTTTTTTTTCCTTAAACCAGAAAGATCACATTTAAGAAATAAAGAATTAAGGCTTTGTCCACATCAGCAATTTGTCCTGAAGCAGCAAAATCCCYCCAACTGAAATCTCCACCCTGCTGAAGTTAGAAATGGGACCTTTAGACTGCACTGACCATTTCATGCACTGACCATTTCCAAATGCACTCACTGCCCAAACCCGTAGCAGATACTCATTCTGTGCATGCTCTGGTACACAGTTAAGTCCATGTACAGCCTTAATTTCAACATGGAAAAGCCAAAATTTCTCTAATATTTGGTAGYAATAGTACACATCTAACACCTGACACCTCTGTACCTCTCCACAGATGTCACRAAGAAAAATGCAAGTGGCAAAGTGCTGATAAATCCAAACTCCACCAGGAAGTCAGCTCTTTTCACCAATCTGACAGGAGGAAGAATAAGACAACCATTTCAGACACCTGAATGGTACAAGCTGACTTGCCAAGCATCAGAACCACGATGGAGTGACTGTAGAGAACACGGCTCCATGCGGAAAACAGGAGGGAAAAGCAAAGCAATCCCTTTTTGGTGGCAGTGGATGGTTAGATCAGACCTTGTTGTGCCAGAAACACAGACACACACAACACTGAGCACGAGGCACACCACACTTCTGCCTGGYTTCAGCCAGTGGTCTACTGAACACAGAGATAACTCCCGAGCCTCTCCTCAGGCCTTGGCTGGGCCATTCCTGAGCTGGGCCTGTCAAAGTCATTATTTTTAAATGCTGGAGCAGGATCCTGCCATCAAGTTAAATGAACACAGATGCTGGTTTCTCCACTTGCCAGAGGTGTACACAGCCCACCACAGGAGCACYGATGGGTTCCACTGGCACCAGTCCTGGTGTGGTGAAGGACCCAGGAGAGGAGTAAGTGATATCCTTAGGCAGTGGCACTTTCCTCAGGCACTTGGAAAGCACCTTCTCACCCCAGAAAGGCTGCAGAAGCCTGAGCCACTCAAGGTGTTGATGGACTCAGATAAACTCTCCYGTATCTAAAAAAAGCCTCATGCTGACAAAGGGATGGACAGGTTTCCCTCAGCCCACAGTACACTTCATTGTTTGACTCATTACCCTGAGGTGGAAACACTTGCCTGATCCCTCAGCACCAACAGCCTGCTTGGTAGCATCTGTGATGTAGTTGTTACTACCATTTTCCCAGTTTTTGCTTTCCAATAAAAACACCACTGTGCCAACAGCACTGCGCAGAGGAGTCTCCATCTGTGTGATCTGACTGGAGCAAAGAACACACTGACCCCAGGACATCACGTTCTGAGTCCTGTGCAGAAACTCCTGCTGCCACAAAGGCGGGGTCCAGTTCACTCCTTAAGCCAGAGGTAGTTGTCATTATCCAGCTCCAGCACATTGAGGARACACAGAGACATGAAGTTCTGTGTTTCAGCTGGAATTTGGCAAGTCTGGCCTTCACCAGGCTGGAATCCAGCCAGTGACATGKGTGTGAGACAGACTCCCCAAAAAAGCAGGGATAGAACACCCTCCTTTCCTACCTCAGCCTAAAACTACAGCCCTTTTCTCCTTCAGCTCATCCACTCAGAATAAATGACAGCTACCTAAAGACACTTCAGGTAGGAGACGCTATATATAGGGTAAAGTGAACTTTTCCCCAGGAAGCTCTAGATCTAGGTCATCTTGCTTCTTCTGGGAGGCAGGAAAAACCAGGTTACTCATTGAACAAGATTACAGCTTCTAGAGGAAATAAAAGATTACTCGGAGCATGAAATTTTGTGTGGATAATAATTTTTTGTTTCCTAAAGGACTTTTAAAAACAAAACTCRCCATTAAACACTGTCTCTTTGAATACCTGTCTCCATCTACTTTAAACGGAGAAACTCACTAAATTTACAGAGGAATGGGCATTCTTTGGTATACCAAACTTACTCTGAGCAGATTAGCCACACAGTAAAATAAATACAACCTCAGGTCTCCAAAATTTCAAGGAGTTTGTCTATATTCAGACATAACATAAAATCCCTCCCTGCAYCTCATTTGTGGCTGGAATGATTACACATAACCCAGCACAACTCCAGGTGAGCTACTGCATGCATCCAYTTTGACGGATTAAGTACCACATTCCCTTCCAGTCAAGGGCAGGAGAATGACCAAGCACCTCACTCAGTTTTGGGCCAAAGGCCACCATCAAACTCAGCCCAGCCCCTGGGGGTACCTGGGCAGCTGAGCCACTGCAGCATCCTGAAGGTGCCATTAGCTGAAGAGGTGAGCCTAGAGATCAGAGCAGAAGAGTTTCCTCAGCTCAGGACTGACTTCAGTACAACACTACCTATGACCAGCTTCTGATCAGCAGACCCCTCAAAATGGTCTAGTAGTGTGGGCTTGCATTTCAGTTTAGTGAATACAGAGGGAATTTCATTATTCATTATTATTGTGAGCACAGTCAAAACTGCCCACAGARCCTCAAAAAGCCAGGAACTGAGAGSTGAAAAAGCACTAACCAAGAAAACAATTAACAGTTAACTTGAAAGTAAGTACTTTTGCTTGAATTTTAAAACTGGTTCTGCTCCCTTCCAAGAAGGGTAATATACTTTCAAGTACACCACTCTCCACGGGACAATCCACAACTGCATCAAGKTCTCCAAATAWATAGATGCAACATTAAAGAACTCCRTGAARCAGACACTAAAGCAATGCCTTAAGTCATATTTCATAAGCTAAACTGAAGATATATGGATGCAACTGCAATACAAATAGTAATATTTAAACAGAAAACAACCAAGGGAAATCCCAAAACATCAGAAACTGGCAGTGRCAATTAAGCAAGTACTGCTAAAGAGCATAAAATAAAGTCTACAGATGTTAAAATATTAATTTCAGTGTCTTARCTAAATCTGAATTTAGAGCATTAGTTTGCTGAGCCTTTTATGTATATTCCACTGAATACAGCAGTTCACTGCTTTTTGTTAAGCAACAGTACAGACCAAACCAGTTTAGCAGTTTGGTATGTCTGCAGTCATGCAACGCTTGCACTCGTTTCAAAACCTGAGTGCAATCACTTCTCTTTCTGAACTTGAAATAAAATTAGTGTATTCAGGCAAAATAAATACTGGTCTTAATCTATATTGCAAAATTATACGATGTCTGAATTAAAGATTTCGACAACCGTGTTAATAAAACACTGTGATTAACGTTCAGTGCACAGAACAAGCTCTGTATCTGGTTTTAATTACAGTGATGAATAGAAGTCAGACACAGGCATCGTCCCAGAGTATTCATGCATTATACTGTCCCAYAGATACTGAAATAATGGAATCYGATGCACTTTGATCTCTTAGATAASCCTCCCACAGCTCTGAAACAGAAAGGGCAAGAGCACCCAACCTCATCCAATTCTGCAATGCTCACACACTGACTCATAGGAGATTTGTATCCCCACTACCAAGACACATCTTATGGGAATAAATACAGAGAAATATTGCTCCATTTCCTTCTGGCTAGAGATTGCACACAAATCATCTGGAGAACCACACAGAGTGATAGTGGGGAGGACTACAGGGACACCTTACAGTCTCCATAGAGCTATATATACTTGAACAGTAGCTACCCTGTAATGTATTTGTGGGATATAYTCTAGTCTGATTTTTATTAAGTAGTTTTCCACKACAAAGATTAGAAACTGRCAGAATGTGGCAGAYGTAATGGTTTTAATCATAGTTGATRCAYGGTTGATTCCTTGCTTTTGTCCAAACCAACACAGACTGACTCATTTTTTGCTTACAACTGCATAGTCAAGCAGCTTCATTAAATTTTATTAGTCATAAACCAGGCGTTTCCTTGATGCTTCTAGGACCTCTCCTAGCATGCAAACGCTGCTGGCATGTGGGCTAGCTACAATCCCAAGCTCTGGCAAACTCAGCACTGTCAGCCAGCTGAGACTTGTCTTTGACTGAGGATGAAGCTGTCCCTGCATGAGCATTTGGCCTTGGAGTACAGGGCACTACATGCAAGGACTGCTCCTGAACCATGCCTYTAGAAATACAAATTGCTCCATCTGAGCACAAAGGAGATGAGAGGACACAGAGGCCACTTCAGTGTCCAAAAAACACAACCACGGGAAACTAAGGTTTCAGTATTGCACGGATGATACTCTGCACATTCATTACTGCATGGATGAGGTACTGAATTTCCTGAGTCACAGTTTCTCTCATCTTTTCAACAGTTTCAGTCCTCCCCCAGGCACCTCGGGTCTRCATCATCCCTCAACTAAACCAATGGCTAAGAACAGRGGGAAGATGAGAAGGCTCAAAAATSAGCCTGSCCTTTGACAGAGGGTACATGTGCRTGCAGACACGCACCGAGCATGCGTGAGCATTGTGGTGGATCAGCAGAAATGCCCAGTGCAATAACCCAGCTGGTTGTGATTTGGCTGACGCAGCTGTGGTTGAAAGGATGGCTCTTTTATCTCCTCCTCCAGTTGCCGCACGCATCTGCTCTTTGTCCGTGTCACCGTGTGTGGACCCCGGCCCAGCAGCTTTTATGCCACCGGCATTCTGACTTTCTTCTTCACTGATGAGAAACAGARTGGTTGGCAGATTCCTATGGAGGGGCTGGTAAATAAAATAATCACTCTCTGTAACCGTTCGGTCTCTTGGAAATTGTTTCATTAGTTCATAGGAAAGCCACGGTTGATTTGCTTTAGTCCATTCCACAGATCATTATCTCCTCAAAACATAAAAGTAGTTTATTTTCTGTGGGTCAAAAACTGACTCCAGATGTACAGCCAGCAACAGCTGATCACAGCACTGAACCCGGGGTACAWACGGGAAACAGAAGAGCTTCCTAAATCCATGGTGGTCCTAGATTTTAGGGAGGGTGGTATTGCATGTTTGGGTTGGCTTGTCCAAAAGAATGCATGATCTTCCAGCATAGCAAAGATTCATCACCCYGATTAAGCAAGATTTCTTATTACCATCCCCATAGCCTCTTCATTCCTACTAATCATGCATCTGGAATGCAAGCTGCCAAATAAACGCTGAACTATCAGATTCCAAAGCAGATTTTAGGAGACTTTATCTACTGTYTTAAACAGATCCTCTGATAAAGCTCCCTCTCTACAGTATTGGGTTTGTCATAAATTTCTGCAGAGGTTCCTTTTGTAATAGAGGAACATTATTTTATAAAAATCAAATTACCATTGAGCACTTTACAAACTTGAATTAAATTACTAAGCATGCCTGYACTAAAGATAAAGTTTATTACTCCTTTCCTCCTCATTTTACAGGGAAGAAACTAAAGCACAGACCAGTTAAGTGGTCTGCTAAAGTTACAAACAGATCAGAAGACATTAAAATAAGGATGATGATAGCTTATCCTAGGGCTGCTASAGTGGGGTTTTTTGGTGGATATTGTTTTGTTTAGTCTCAGGGCTGGGGTTTTTCTTGTTGAAGTGCAGTTTTACCCAGCAAGAAGTCACAGAACTCTAGTTCTGCTGGGACAGGTTGTTGCTACAGCTGTCCCCCAAGAGGCAGGTAGAACTAGACAACATCTTCTACAAAAACACATCCTACCTTCCGGGAGCAAGACATCTTTGCTTCTGAGACCTTCATAACATCAGGGCAAATTCTTCTTGTTGTCTAAATCGAGATCGAAGCTTGCTTTGCCTTTCAGAGTCAATGGTGACTCTTCAGCTTTTTCCCCTGATAAAAGTTTTATTCTTACTCAGCCATGACATCCCTAAAAACCTTCTCATTTTATAATTCTTTGGTCACTGAGGAACTGTTTCATTAACTCATAGAAAAGTCATGGCTGATCTGCTTCAGTCTATTCCACAGACTATTACTTCTTCAAAATACAAATACACTTCTCTTTGTGCATATGGAGAGGCAGAAACAAGGACAAGCACAAAGACTGGAAGACACAAAGTCTGCCACAAGCAAGAGCTGTTATTTTTAGTTTCCTTACCTCGCATTCTGCAACCAGTTTGACTACAACCATTAACAGGGTCTGCAGAAGTGCTCATTAAGCTGAGCTTCCTTCCTTTGTTGAAGTGATGAACAGGGACACAGGAAGACAGGAACAGACTTTGCAGAGCATCTTAATCCAACTTAAGACACTTCTTGCAGAAACYCATGTGAAAGCAATACTCTGTCAAATGTGATTATAAACATATTCTCTTCTTTCCAAAATTCCCCTTGGAAAATTCTCTAGACAGAGTGGTTAGGAACAGATCCTTACCAATTGCCAAATCAACAACACTGAATCCAAAAATCAGCTCTAATTTTATAAGAAAGGTGGTAACACAAAGAATTCAAACATCAGCACACTTCCCATCTCCTCTAGCCATGTCYAACACATTTTTAACCACATATAATTTAAAACCTATTTTAAGCAGATAAAGCATTACGATATTCAACAAATATTAATTAAAATACTCATTAAAACAGTTTATGAATGGGTGTTTTCAAGATTGAAGTTACCTGTGATACTATATAGTTAGTATCTTTTATTTTCAGGCCTGTCTTCTCTCTTCTCCTCGGCCCCACTAGCTTTTTTCACCAGCAAAATGAAAGACAGCTGCCATCAGCCAGCATGGCAGGCTAAGCTGAAACCAGTGTGCACTGAGACAGGAAATACAGGTGCAGGCTTTTGCTAACTGTTGTCAAGAAAGGAAGTTTAGACTTAGCACCCTCAAGAAACTTTTCATCTACAACTGTTTGCCAGCAATAGAACTCTCTAGACAACTTGCCACATTCTTCAGCTGTGGAAGAGTAAGAAATGTCATGGCATATTGTTCACTCATCAAATAATCTTGCTATAATGACATTCATAGTACATATATTTCATTACTGTATGGAAAATGAACTGTACAGCCCTATATTGATGTTAAAAAAAGAGGTTTATTGCTTTGCACATACAAATAATTTACCAGAACTGCAGCATAAGACATGAAGCACTTACAGATTTTCTGAATGCAGGTGTCTGMATTGTATCAGAACTATTTATCAGGAATACCTTTATCACTTAATGCTGGGTCTTTCACAGGTAGAAATGTTATTCCTGAAYACTACTAAAACACTTCTTCATTCGTGAGAATGAGTCACATAAGGTCACTCAAGCAATCATATYCTTGAAGAGAAGCACAAAACATCACTAGCAACTCTACCATTTCTCATCCATGCAGCAAACTCTCAACTTCAGCTCCTCCATCACTTTCTCTCCTCACTGCAGCTGAYCTTCACCTTGGGCACTGCTGCCAGAAGGCACCAGCCAGCAATACAGCAAAAAAGACAAAGGGTTTGAAGCCCTTTGATGTTTCCACCAGACTAAGGAATTGTAGATTGGAATGGTTTTTCAGTTCACATCCACAAGTGCAACTGTAATTCATACACATCATCACCAAGATGTGGAGGACAAGCAAAAATGAGGCAAGACATGCATAAGCAACTTCTAAACATACTGCTTTCTCGAACATGAAAAGTAACCCTACTAGTTGGTTTGCTTTTTGCATGGAGAGCTTTCTGTATGTAATGTTTTCCCACTGCACCTTTCCCCCTTTCATGCTGCTCCAACACAGACCAAGAGTTCCAGCTTTGCACAACYACTCCACTGTGGATTATAACTTGTTACACTGCTGCAGTCCTCTTGTTCAATAGATGCAATCACAGATGATAAATCATTTCAATTGGTGCCCAAGAGAATTTTTGGTCAGCTGTTTCTAGAAAGGGGTGCGACTCCTAGATCAGAATTAATTTGGCTAGCAATTTTTAATTATATTCATTACCATACCTTTGAAAAGATGGCATCAGAACACTGGTGTAACACATTACTCAAGTTAGAGRGGAGTGTAACAAAGGCTTTGTTTCGCTGTTGAGCATAAGACATCCAATACTCTCATCCATGGGCAAGTTTTACACAGAAATGGAGGGGACTATCTCAAGAAGATTCTCTGACTGCCCAAACTGGGCACTCCTTCAGCACCTCCAAGGCTGCACCTACTGTGCTGTGCTCAGGCTSAGGGGATCCTGTCAGGACAGGCTGCTGTGCCACCTCCCTGAGCTGGGGACGGCTGGAATGAAGCACGACAAGACAGAGGGATGAGGATGTGTAGAGAGTGTACAGGTGACACTCAGTTAACAGAGGAGGCTATTGCAGCAACCTGAGTTTTAACACAAGCCATGAGACATCCTAAATTACACTTTCAAAACCTGCTGTCCCCAACAGCTTTTGGAGGATTATGGGAGCACAGCATTGGGTTAAGCTCATGTTTGTGATCTCTCGTCTCATTTTGTGCCTACAGCRAAATCAAATGAGTGTCCAGGCCAAAAGGTTTTAAATTAATCCCTCCAAATAAAAAAARAAGAAAAAAATCCACTAGATCCACTGAAACATTTTATCTAGGCCTGTAAGACAACMCAAGGTGGTATGAAGTACCAGACAAGTACCAGGTCTGGAGCTCTTTAGGTAAGCTGGTAAAACATTTTTCAGTCTATCTACCACATCAACATATTAAAYGTGCTTTTATTAGTTTAGTATCAACACCATGCAAATGCTGTACTTCTTTATTAGAAGACTGCAGTGTATTTTGTCCATAGTAACACCTTTTCAAAACTTAGGGAGAAAAGGTGTAAAGCATTCTGTATTTCACTGTGCAAAAATTCCAAAATTAAATAAAATGGCAAATTATTTCCTACAGCTATTAAGGAACTATTTAAGAACAGAAATAYGAGACAAGGATTAAGAAAAGGGATACATCTGTTCTGTAAAATAAAGTCTTTGAGAAGAACTACTAGAAGTGAGAGAAACTGAAAAAAAACCCAGTGAACTTCTATGGAAAAACAGCAGAAGGCATATTGCCAACAGATGGTGAAGAAGTCATACACCAAAAAGGAAAACAAACTTGAAAGCATACTCAATTTTGAGGACTTGAGAAAAAAAAAAACAAAACCAAAGCTAACTCTTTCCTAATCACAGATTCCCTGGTTAAAAATGGAGCTGCATGTTCTTAACACTTAGAAAAGCAGTTGTAATTTCTGGGTTCTAAAATGGAGGCATTCAAAATTAGCATCTGTCTATGAAAATGTTGGTCCACTCTTGAAATCACTTCCTTCCTCCCCACCATGAAAACACACTCTTTTTTTGGTGTGTTTTCATWATTTCCCACGTTAGCCGTTAAGCTCAATGCACAGGAAAATGTCTGATGCTTTAATGGGCCACTTTCTCATTTACTCAGATAACTTTAAAAAGATGCTTCCTCTCTGAGGCCTTTCTGCAGCAGCTGGTAACATGCACTGCCACAGAAACCAAGAGACAGGTATTTGCAGAGCCTCTCAATGGAAGTTGTTCMCTGTTATTCCATGTGCCCATACTGTCAATCCAATTCTCAACCCYGCTTCTGGAAGTAGGAATTTTACACAGTTAGTTTAATAGCACTCACTGATCAAAGAAATTTGACATGCTATACTGAAATTATTATTGGGGGTACATTTTGCAGTTGGAAATCAATAGGTAAATAAAAACTTTTGCATAAGAAGATTCCCACGTGAATGCCCACAGCACAACCCTGTCAGATCACGAGAAAGTATTTTAAATGTCAAAAAAATAAAGAAGTCATCTTCTACAACTGCACATCTTCACCCAACAAGCTTCCTTCCCCTAGTTTGCATACCTTGCAAGAGCTGTTCAGGAAGTTGACACATTATGCTGCAAACCCCAGAACAACAGATATATCTGATTTTAATCTCTTCTAAAACATGTCCATTTTGCAGCTGAAATTTCAGCAACTGGCATTCAAACTGTTCAACTTCCAGTTTCTTGAGGCTAGTTGCAACAAACAAGTCTTCAAACTCATTTTATCCTCTTCCTTGATTTTATTCCCAATGCCTACACATTATACACTAACTCTGGTTAAGACACCAAAAGAAGTAATTATCAGGAACAAGGGCACAATTCTTAAATTCCCATTTGTGACACTGAAGCTAAGCTTCCACTTGAAAGTTAAAATGAGTGACCTATTGCTAGCACAAAAGTAATACTGGAGCATCAGCAATTGTTCATACATACTTGTGTTTCTTGTAAACATTTACCAAATTAAAATTATAAATCCCCTCAACCTCAAAGTGCATGAAATGCTGCATAATATTGTAGGTAAGGCCTATTTTTTTTTAAAGTCACAAACCACTGTGGTTCAAAARAAAGAGTAGCTTTGATTTTAACTATGAGACACTTAAGGCTACCCTAAGCTGAAGCTTTAGGAACTGCCAGGATCAGCAGAGGAGCTTTCAGGACAGACAGTGATGTTTGACACGGCCAAGTGCCTGTGGGCACATCACCTGATGCTGCACAGCTCTCTTCAGATGAGGGAAGGTTTGCTATGAATAAACTTACTCAATAATAAACACCTGTGGGTTCATTTATTTTACCGTCTGTCGTGTTCTCAACCACCCGCACTCAAAGATAACTTCTTCATAAAAAAAAAAAATTTAAAAACCTCTGATGAGAGGAGGTGYTTTACCTACAATGACATCCACACAAGGCCTGCATAAAATATATACTTGATTGGTGACTCTTACAAGAGCTAACAGGTTGTTTTCAAAGGGTAAGAACAAAAAAAATCCTTCCAAAAGTCTTCCTAGAATAACAGATACTGCACAATCAAACTTTTATGCTGATGTGACAAAAATACAATGCATTCCTAAGCCTCACAGACAATTCAGGCTTAATTTAGAACAACACAAGCTTTGAAAAACTTGATCTGCCACCAAGCACTTTCTGTTTACTGGACTTCAGCAGACATAGCTCAGAAATCAGAAAATAAATTCCTCACATCCCAGAATTTATTGTAACATTCAGCTTTCGCACCCAAACAAAACAATCASGCACTCACTGCCAAGAAACACCAGAGCAGCTTCAGGGCACCAGCAAGGGCTGCTACGTGTAGGGCCTCTCTTCAACACTTATGGGGCTCCTATCGGGGTGGAATTCTTGAACTTGTTMAAGCATTTGTAGATTACACGCCTGTCCGGTTAAATACTTCCTGCAATTTTGTTAATTACACATCAGGGTCTGCAATTACGGAATGACTCCCATCCTAGAACACACACACCTCTCAAGTCACCCCCCCAGAATGTGTGTTTCGACTGCCGTTTCTGTAGATCCCTCTGGAATGTATGCTATTATCCCAGATAGGAAAATACTTTCAAAACTCGAACAGAATGTGCAGTTCCACCGCTGGATGGTTTTCCTTTTTGTTTTTCAGTGCTGTAGAAGGCTTGTTTAGGTCAATACACATTTCTGTAGGTGGGGGAAAAGATCACAGGGAGCAGACAAGTGCAACCCCAAGTTCAGGTCCCCTTTCCGTGTCCATCCCTTCCAGAGGCGGCCAAGCACAGCCTTTCACATCAACGCCATCTCCCCCTCCACATCGGCGTTATCCTCTGCTGTCAGCAAAGCCATCAAAGCAAATACCCGGCCTTTCCCTTCTTTCCCCCTGATTCGTCATCAAGATGTAAATTAACAGATTCCCACAGACACATTAAAAAAAGAAACCCCACCGAACAATGGGAAACACTTCCCCGCCGGTGCCCCACAGGACGGAGGGAAACAGGATCCCCTGCGCTGGGGGAGTTACTTAGTGGGGATCAGATGCTGCTAAAAATACGGGAGCGGTGCGAGCGGGCCCGGACAAAGCCCGGGCAGGGCCCGCGGTCCCCGTCCCGGAGCGTCCCCGCGCCAGACGGTGATGTCACCGCCGGCGGCAACAAAGGACGCGGCACCGGCCGGGCGGCCCCTGCCCTCCGCCCCCCGCCCCGCCGGCGGCACCGCGCCGACCGCCCGCCCGGAGCGCCGGCACCGGCCCAGACAAAGCGGCTTCCCCCGCGCTACGTGCGGGCGGAAAGGGAGAGGTTCGGGCCGCCYAGCGCCGGAGCGGCGGCGGCGGGGAGGCGGCGGCGGCCCCCGGGCGAGCAGCCCCGCTCCCCCCGCCCCGGAGGAGCCCCGCGGCCCCCGGCCCCGCTCCCGCCCCCTTCCCTACCTGATATGGCGGCGGCGGCTCCTGATCCGGCTCAGCCCCGTCTCCGTAGCTGGCTCTGTCCGACTGGGACTCGTGCAGCAGCGAGATGTCATCCGAGGTGGGGGACTTGAGGCAGTTCCCCATCTTCCCGGGGGGAGCGCGGCCCCCCCTCCGCCTCCTCCCGCTCCGGCGGCGGATCCGCGCCCTCAGCCTCCCCGCCGCAGCGCGCAGCCCGCAGCCGCCCCGCCGGGGAGGCTCATGCCAGCCCCGGCCCTAAGCGGCTTAGCAGCAGCAGCAGCCCGGCCGCCTCCCGCTCCTCTCCGCTCCGCAGCCGCCCCGACCCCCGAGCCGGGGGGGCGGCAGGACGGGCCTCCCACCCCCCGTGGGGCAGCGGGCTCCGGTGGGTCCGCCCGCCCCGCGGCTGCCCGGCGCGGTTCTGCTTCCCGGTCACCAGCTCCCTGCGCACTGAGCTTTGTCGCACGGGCCGCCCTGGCTCCTCCTCTCACCCCTCCCCGCCGGGCCCGGGGAGCAGCCGTGGGGCCTTGCTCGGCTCCGCGCCCCCGGCCCCGCCGCGGGGACAGCCCTGCCCGCCCCCGGCGGGACGAGGCGGGACGGGACAGGACGGACTGGGGGGACCCGGCCGCCTGCTGGSCTCCCCCGGCCCCAAAATGGTGGGAGCCGCTTCGCTCCGCCCCTGAGCGCGGTGTTTGTTTGTGTTCCGGGCATGGCGGAGCCAGCGGCCGCTCGGGCCCGGTGGGGCGGGACGGGMCGGGACGGGGCGGCAGCAGCGGGGATCCCCCGGACCCCCCGACCCACCTCGGCTTGGGGGGGTTTGGGCGAGGCCCAGGGACCTTCCCGAGGGTTCCCCCGCGGGCGGGTCCCCAGGCAGGGAAGGGGGTTCCCTGTGCTGGCCGCTGGCGTGACCCGGGGGGCACGGTCAGTGTAGGGACAGGGCACTGAACCCCAGTGTGGGGCAAAACCAGCAACAGGCACTTGGCTTTTTTAAAGGGTTTTTTTCTAAAGGGTTTTTTTTTTTCTAAAGGGTTTTTTTTTTTTCACGTGATAATCAGATAGTCTTGAAAACCACATATTTAGCTCATTTTTTTTTCATAAAAATATATTCATATTTGGATATAAGTATGGGTGAGTATTGATAAATGCAAATTTCAGGAGAGGGAGTGCCCCTGTGTCACTGTACTGGTGTGCCAGCACAGGGTGGCCCTATTAGTGTTCTTCCCAGCTTGGTCATCTGTGATGGTTCCTTAAAATCCCTCCTTGGCTTTCACATTCACSCCATGGAAAATATTTTAAAATCCAGTTTTTAAAGTGAAGCAAAGTTGGTGCAGATGAGAACAGATAGAAAGTCCAGCCTGTAGAGCAGTACAGCGTGGCTGCTGCTTATCASCAAGTTCTCTGCTGATACAGCTCAGGCCTGCTTTGCACCAGAGCTCTCATTTGGGTCAGAGTTACAAACCTGTGTTCACAATGACATATTTGGCTCCAYAGYCTTTGCTGGTGGACTTCAGTCTGGGATCAGGCTTTTTGCTGATTATCCRTATGAGATCATTCTTGGATATTTCATTTTATTAGTGCTTAGGGAGGTTTGTTTTGCTGCTTATCAATGGGTAAATTAAATAACCCCAGTGTGAAGCCTGTGGCTGCTGCCATTTACGGTGTTCTACCACAGTTTCAGGCTTTTCAAGGAAAATGAAAAAGGGGCAGGAATTGTGAGTGTTTTCAAGATGGAGAGGCTTTGCAATGGTGCATTGTCAATAATGACTGTTGTACGTGGCTTGCTCATTTGGGTGTTTATCCTATGAGTCTGTTGGCTTGGTTTAGTAGAATTAGGCAAGCAATTGTTGGAGGGGATCCAGCGAGCCACTGCCTCACCCAGTCAGGATATGAAGGTTAAGGCAATGTCAGAGCTGTCTGCTGTGAGAATCTGGTGATGAAACGCCAGTGCTGTCACGRGTATTTTCAGTTGTGCAGTGGCAACATTGGGAACAAGATTACGGGCAACTAGAAAGACTTATTTATTTATTCAGCTGTTGTTTCTTGTTTTGTTTTCTTGTTTTTTTTGTTTCTGAGGCTTGGGCAGTGTCACTGGTGAAGTTCAGTGAAGACTACAGGTCACACTGTGCGTTGGAGTTGTGATCCTGTACAGTGAGGAGGTCTGATGGAAACACGTGGTGCGTCCCTGCTGGTGAGGTAGCCTTCCTTTGGAAACCAGAGTGCAAACATGGATCCTTGGTCTCATCCTTAGCCTTCCTTTGGAAACCAGAGTGCAAATATGGATCCCTGGCCACATCCTTAGCCTTTCTTTGGAAACCAGAGTGCAAACATGGATCCCTGGTCTCATCCTGATACACAGTCAGGACATACATGGGATCTCCTCTGGGTCCCACAATACAGATGTTGCCTTTGTTTATCTTGAGGCAGGTCTCCAGAAGGTATTGCTGCCAAGCCCAGTTAAACTTTCTTGTTAGCAGGTACAGGATGCTCCAAATCTGGGCACCTTTTAAGAAATGCAGACTCACCAAGTGCCAGAAGAGATCTGCTTTTCATGGTGGACTCACAGAGACCAAAGAGGCARCAGCAGTTCACATTTGGCTTTGCAATATGACAGACTGCCCCTRTGAGAGCTCTGATGGAGGAAAAGCCTCCAGAGAAACCAGTCATGCCTGGRTTCTTTGGAGTGGAGATGGTTGAAGGCACTGGTTTTCCAGGCCATTCCCTCCTGTTGTGTCAGGTAGACCATTAATAATGGCTTTGCACCACCAGCTCAAAAGTTGTACCACAGTCCAGGAGATGGAAAAATTCTTATGTTCACAAATGTCTTTTAATATCCCTGTGTATGCTGAGGTGTAGCTGTGAGCCTACTGCTTTTGCTACCACCCTTTTTGCAGGTTGGTGGACGAGGAAGCAGATGGATGGGTCCTCAGAGGATGTGATTTATGAGTATGGTTTCTGTGTTCTAGCGGAACCATTGGGCTGTTTAACTGATTTTACTTCAGTTTTGTCTGGTTTTTACTTCCTCTACTTAGTTTGGGGAACAATAATTACCAGAATGGAGCCTTCAAATGCTGCTATAGAGGAAGAAAGTTCATGTAGTGGTTTAGGGCTGCTTAGAAACTACAGATAGAAAAGATGAATACAAATACAAAAACTGTGTCAAACCAATATCAATACAGAACTGGCAACCTCAGCCAATGAAACTTTTTCTCACCTGTAGACATTGAAACAGTTGGCYGTAATCTGTTGTCAGAACAGAAATGGGGATGGTGTGAAATTTGCCAGCATAGAGGATTCAGGTTCTGGTACATCTTGATACAATGTCATGCACAGATCTGTCCTAACCACCTTTTGGAAGCTTGCATTTTCCWAGTGAAATCTATCTTTTGAAACAGAACAGAAATTCAATAAAAMTGTTTTTAAGCTATGCAGACAAGGTTTATGTTTTATTTTATAAGTTTTTGATATGAGGGGAGGCAAGGTACATACTGCCCTGTTCTTAAGACTCRCATGAGGTAGCCAGAGATGAAGAACTATCTTACTGAAAAATCTGTTTCCTTTTGAGTTGAAAATCTAAAATGCACTGAGGACATAAAAAGTCTTTCTCGTTAAGAGTTTCTCTGCAAAATTGACATCATAAATTAYCTAATTTTTAGATTAAAGACCCTTTGATAACACCATTTTACATGATCYATGCTCATGTTATTGTTGGACAACATTTTGGATATGTTTAATATGTCATGCTCAACAAAAGTTTTTGAAAGACCTTTTCTGTCCTCAGCATGGAAAAGTTTTTCACTTCCTTTTCTTCCATCAAGCTTATTTTCCCAGCACTTATCATCTCACATTATGTCTTATCTTTCTTCTGGATAAGATTGTTTTCCCAATTCGAACACAGAAGCCCAGTTAGCTTCTGAGTGCAATCTTTCCATGCCATGGTACCCAGGGTTTCAGAGATAACTCTGTTTGCTCGGCTAATGTTGGTGAATAGAACACAATGCAATTTTAAAACCTTTTTCTGGAAGGAAAAAAAAAAAGACTTTGTATACCTTTGGAGAATGGAAGTAAATTACATTCTTCTATTATATATGTGAATCTGATTATGGGAATGGTGGAATTAATTTATCTGGTTATAAAGAACATGGCATCTTCTAAAATGCACATGATTATTTTTAGTTTTGTTGATTTTAGCTGAACCRTAGACGTTTCTCAGTGTATATTACAACTGCATATTGTTTTCTGAGACAGAGTGAATGCAGCAYTAGAAAGCAATTATGGAACTAATATATTTCCCTGAAATGTACTTTGTGATGCAGGATTTTACTCATGTTTCTAAAAATTACTTAAACTTCTGCCTGCATTATCCTGGTATCACAAATAGCYGCTTATATCAATTTATCCCAAAGATACCGTCTTGGTAGGGAGAAGTGTTCCATTACTGGCAAAAATAACTTGTCTGCTGTTACAAGGGTTTTCCCCAGRTCCAAACTGTTTTTTCAGGAAGGAGTGTAATGCCTACCTATTCCATGCACTGGGGCACCTACACTGTGTGCCACAGAGAACAAAAAGAACATCTATTTTGGCACTAAAACACCCAAGCAACAAAGCAGATAGTCATCATACAAAAGTAACCTCTTCAAACAAACCCTCTGTCACCCAGCTTCCTGGTGAATTTTTTGTAGGAGTCAATTTTCCTTTTTCTCCTTGTACCACATGTTGCCACAGTCTCAACTTCAAGAATGATCAGAGACCTRTAAAACATGATCTAAGGGGAAAGATTGAAAGAATTGGGCTTGTTTAGTCTGAAGAAAAGGAGGGTGTCGGGAAAAAAGGTAATGATCTTTCAAAATGTAAAATTTTTCTCTGCAGAGAGAAGGAATAAGTTTTTCTTTATGTTCAGTGGGTTTYGGGCAAGAGGTGATGGACTTGGAGTAGGAGATTTGAAGTAGGCATTAGGAAATTATTTCAAACAAATGTAGTTTGGCACTGAAAATTATTATCTGGGAATCTCGTTTGCAGAAGGCTTTGGAAGGTGGATTAGGTCACATGTGTCAGGAATGGTTTTAGTTTCAGTAGATTATATGGTCTAAAAGGTTCCCGGCTGGTTTGTGGTGTTTTGTTTCTCTCAGGTGATTTACAGCAGGTGCTTTACTGCTGTGGTATTTTGATTCTCACTCTTCCTTACATGCTTAGAAAATGCCAGTAAGAAAATATGTAGGTAAAAAATTGTGTAGAATGGGTGGTGATGTTCCYAGTAGTAGAATATTAAGAAATCCCAGTTCCTGCAGAAAAGGCTTTGGGACACCAGTATTGGGCTGGCTTTCAACAAGTGGTAGATAATCAATACACAGAAATCTATTAACTCMTCTTTTAAATTTTATTTTCATTTTAAATTTTAATGGAAGCATTTATCTTTCTTCACTTTTTGCTGTGTTTAATTTGCAAGGAGCGAACTGTATCCAGAGTTCACTATTGGCCAGTTTGTTAGACAGCCGTGTACTGTCACTGCAGGTTCAGGGATGTTCTGCCCAAGGTGTGGTGAAATGATAGATAYTTGAAACAGCAGGTCCAAAAGTCACAATTACCTCTACTGAGGGGTGTGAACATGATGTTGTTTACATGATATTGTTTCATCCCAATTTGACATTTATCTTGGAGACTTTTTGTTCTTSCAGTTGTCTACAACAGTAAGGTAGTATTGAAAATGCTTCTACCTCTTTGAAACAGAATTGGGGAAATTATTGTTTGTTCAAGTTAAATTCTGCTGCACAACTAAAACACCTCTTGTTGACCTTCTCCATAGTCTTCCTGTTTTTCTGGTTTTCACTCTTCTTCCTGTAGCCTAAAATTTCTGTTTTCTTCCTGTAGGTATCTATAAGTCTCCTGCAGTCACAGAGTGATAAAATGGCACTTGAAATGTTTCATGAGAACCTAGGGAGTGTGACCTTCTGTCAGACAACTCTGCCCAAGTCCAAGATCACCTATRTCTTTGTCATTCCTTGACAGAAAACAGTTGAAACTCTTTCTGGATACTGAATGATGGCTACAGGACAGGTACTGTGTTCGAAAAAATTCCTAGGATCACTGCAAGTCAAACTGTATTATTACAGCAATTTTAGATATCTTAAGACTGTTACAATGCTTTGTTTCAGTTTTTCCTTATGGATCATGATTTGTAGATGTGCTGTATGTTTCGCTGTCCTGCAGACTCCTTTGGTTCATTTTCCAGTAAGCTGTGTAGAATGATGCAGTTAAAACCTCAGCRTTGGATAAAGAGAATATTATTTAGTGTGTGCAGAAATGCCATTGATCAAACCTGGTATCTTCCTGCCTGCAGTTTGTAGTGCCTGTCACTCCCTATCCTTCTCCCTGTAATTCCTGCCTATTCAGATTTTGTTATTTTATGCTTCTCCAGATTATTGTTCTGAAGGGTACTATTTTGCACTTCCTGTTGAAACTCTGCTCTGTGACAGCTTAGCTGGCTGAATTGCAGCAGACAAATTACTGGAGACTGAACAGAAGGAATGTGAGAAGGAAGCATTGAAGATTTTGTGCTAAAAGTATGAGGTGGTTGTGAATGACTGCCCTTGGTAAATTCACTTTACCCTCTGGCCAGAAATGTTTCTTCTTCTTAACATTCAGTTTTACTTTTTRATTAGTCTGTGTGTGTGCAACCTCCTCTTGGAGGGACAGGCTGGAAATTTGTATCAATATTTGCTTTTGCATGTTCTATGTTTCCTGAAGAAAAATTCTAGAAAATGGTATCATGCAGAAAACAGAAATTGTCATAAATTAGGTCTTCTTGRTGTCTCTAGTAGAATGAAAAGGTATACAAGAAGTTAATTTTACAATTCCTCAGTCTGTCCTGGTTTTGGTTTTGTGGAGATTCCTCTGACGTAAAAATCTTGATTGTTTACTTACATGGCAGATGAGGAGAGAGGCCTTTTCTTTTTAGCAGAACATATTGTTTAAACAAACATTTACCACAGTGGAAACAAGACAGCTAGAAGTGCTGTAAGTCTATTTTTTTTTAATGTTTCAAAGYTTTTGTGTCTAAAGGTAAATTATTTTTCTTTTCATTTATTGTGAAGTGCATGCCTACAGTTTTTCTGTAACAGCAAACTGTTCCCTCTTTCATTAAACTTTCTAGAAATTGCAGGTTCTGTGGAGCTACTTTAACTTTTATTTGGAGGTGTTATCTTAACAGTGAACTTGCACRCTGCTTCAGAAATTCAACTGTTAGGCTATGTGTTGACTTAGAAAACCATAAACACTGCATTTGGTGTTTTAGTCTGTGTGCTGTTCCACAAACACTCATTAGGTGCGTGTACAGATTCTCTGCAAGGCACGGGATGATTGCAGTGGTGCATTTTACCTCTGGCTTGCCCCAGCACAGTGCAAGGGTTAAGGACAAGATTAAAAAATCATTTGCTGCTGTTTTGATTTCCTGAGGGGTTGTTGTTTTTTACATAAGAAATGAGGAATGCAGTGAGGACCATTTCCTGTGCCAAAATTTCAAAGTAYGTTCCTGTCAACTGTGATGCCTTTCATAGGTTTTACATCAAAATCTTAAATTTGGTTGTAAAGATCTCTGTTGTAGAAGCCCCATCTTGTGGACAACCAATCAATGACTACTTCAGCACAAGTGAAATTTGAAATGTTTAGAAAATCTGGAGATATTTTGGTAGTCTTTGCAATAAACTRGAGAGTTTTCATACTTCTGGACAATATGGAGACTTCATTCATGTGTAGAAATCAGCATATGCTTTTCAAAACTTTCCACAGGAAGAAATTGTGATTTATAGAAAGGTATTAAACACAGGAGTGGAAGAAAAGATATTGTCCTCAGAASTCTGTTGAAACTCCAAATCAGCTAAAACATAAGCCTGAATGCCTTGAATTCCTAAAATAGTGGCCTGCAGCATTTGGGTAGTACAGATGARTCTCTGGCTGGCAAAATCATATAAGGGCAGAAGGACATTTGAAAAAATTGTGAAGAGAGAAAGAATAGCCAAATATGCMTGAAAACTGAATCTGGAAAATTTGGAAATATCCTTAAGGAGTTACTTCTTTTCATCACAAAGTAAAGGAAGAGGTCAGGCAACTCCAGACTCAGTGAGTCAACACACTAAGAATTGTGCTGGGAGGATAAAAAGAGTGTGAAAATAAGCCTGTGATAAAAGCTGTTTTCATGTTTCAGTATGACATTGGTAGGATTATATTAGATATATTCTATTATTATATAGAACATTATATACATATCATTAGAATATGTTTTTGTTTCTCTTGAAGAAATTGGGTTGCTCTATCATAGTTTTCTGTTTCTTCCATATGAAGATAGTTTTCCATGTAGTAACGAATGCAGTGATGCAGAAGAAGCCAGAAAATGTGGCGACATCTAGGGAAAGGTTGRCAGAAGTGCCTCCAACTGAAACACTTCCCACTGAAAATGTAGCCACTTCTTTTTCAGTCAAGGTGGTGTATCCAGGGCGAGTKTTGTGGAGTGGCTTGCTTGGAAGAGATGCCAAAATTAAAAAGGATTCTGGATGTGAACAGGGTGCCATTCCAGCCCCTTTAATGGGAGGAGGACAGGTGTTGCTATTCCTATATGTGGATGTCTGACTGAGCAAGGGGTTTAACAGAGACAGAAGTTCAGGATCTGGACATTTCAAAGCCAGGAAATAATTTTTTAGCTCTTGCCAATAGTAGTCTGGATGAAGTCTTCACTTTTAAGATGTATCAGCTACAATATGTTTTACTACTTAAATTACCTTTAAAAGTGAGTGTACATGTGCCACTTCACAGTTTAAGTTTGAAAAAACTGTTTACTTCATAATGAATTGAAATACTTAGATTTTCCTCATTCAGTAGTCTGGGAATTTCATAAAGAACTAATTTGTAACATATATAGATCTAAAAAAGTCACTTATCTTAATAAGCTAACAGATGAAACTCTAAATGCACGTTRTCAGTATATTACTAAAAAAATCACAGAATTGTCTGTGCCTAACTCCTTTTGCTTCTCACATTCTTTTGGAATAGAATTCTACACTTTTGATGAAGGGCATCTTTGATGAATTGTCTGAGCCATTGCAAAACCTTTGAGAAAAATGTATATTTGAAATTTTTACCTCAGTCTGCTCCTTAAGGAAGAGACTATTAATACTTCAGCARTATATGGGACTACAATTTTTACCTGAGAGCAAATTTTGCTGGAACCAGCATGTGCAATCAAAATCAAAATCTTTCTTACTGTGAAGCGAAGAAGCCATGACAGGAGCTTTGCAGCTCCTTTCTGTGGAATTTGTTTCTTCCTTGGGAGACAGGGAAGAGCAGATGCTCGTTCACCCCTCAAGGGAAAAGCATATGAAGTGAGAACAGCTCCTTAGAATTCCCTGCACTTAAATAATAAAGCATGAAGAGTTCAGCAAGAGGAGTACAGACAGATATTAGTGTGGTGTGAAATCTAGAGGAGCTGCAGCCTAGGAAAAGAAAATKAATATGTAAAGCTCGTCATAAAAGGGTGTTGGAAAGCAAGGATTTATTCCAGGGATATTGAGRGAGGGAATAAGGGCTGCTCAATCCCTGCTCCACCAAGTGAGTTCATTGTAGTACAGAGGAAGGACAAGCCTTGGTATAAAAGACAGATTATTATCTTATTCTGATCAGAAGGCTCTAGAAAAAGCAAGTGTTGGTAAAAGAAAATGTCTCTGAAGGAGTAGAAGACAAGGGCAAGCATTCAGTGTTATTTTTGTATTGGTTTGTGTCATAAATTACATTTGTTTGTATATTCCCATATGAGGAGGAAGGGAACTGATCACCTCAAGAGGGATTTGTTGTACCTTCCCTGCTAATACCTACAATAAAATGTTCAGTTTGCAGAGGGTTCATTGCCGAAAGTTGCAGAGTAATATGGATCTCTCATACTAATAGATCTTTCAAGAAAATATAGCAGGACTGGAAATTTAAAGTTTAAGTGTAAACCTGCAGTGATCCACTGTCAGAAGAATTGTGTAGGTGTATAAAATTGATTTCAAAGGGAAAGAAGAGGTGTGACTTGTGAATTGTTACTTTTTAAAGATAAAAAATTAGTTCACATGTAGGTCATGTTAAAAAAAGTAACTTTTCGTCCTTATCTCTTTATTATGCACATTTTTATAGATGTTTTCTTTGGTTGCCTCTAGCCTTTCTGCTATTTTAAATATTCTCAAATTTTTATTGAGATAAAAATGTTAAAAGATGTAATAATACTGATATAACAAGTGATTTAGCACTAAAAAAGTATTTTCAGTGGCCATTTGAAAGCAAGGCTTGATGTGTTATGTCAATACAAAACTAAATCGATGCAGTTGAACCTTGAGCACTTGTGTTTATAATGTACAAAAGTGTTCTTTTAAAGCTGTTTCTGCCTCATGTCCCTTCCTCTCTCAGCCCAGTCCCTTTCCCCAGAGCTGTGGTGATGCCACATTGCAAGACACTTCTGGTATTAATGTGGTGAACATTTTAAAACGTTATCARGCAATAATTGCTATCACAACTTTTAATTCTGTGTTTCTGTTTCAAATTTTCCTCAGTTCCATCAGAACCCAAAGTTAATGCCCGTTGGCTAATTTCCAGTGCATGCCTCCACAGAACAACTGCTGCCTTTAACTGGTGGAGAGATCAAGGCTTGAACTGACAAAAGACATCTGTATTTTGGAAAACAAATTAATGTTTATGTTTTAATTTATAAGTTCTTGGCTCTTTTATGGTTCCTGTTTTTCTAGTAATGTCTCTTTGGATCCCTAGCTGATGGAGAGTCAAAATGGAAAAGGCCCATGAGAGAATTATCACAATAGAACATCTGGTCTGCATTGGAAAAAGCTGAGGAAGATATTCAACATCTCTGAGACCAGAGGCAGTTATGAGGCAGTTTGAAAGCYAATCCATGAAAAATTGTGCAGGTTGTGGCCACCTGGGCCAATCCAGTGTTTTGGGAAGAGCTACTCAGCTCCTGAGCATCTGAATTTTAATATCTTCCTTGAGCACGGATATGTGAGAGCTGGGAGTGGTATGAAAGGTGTTTGCTTTCCACRATGTTAATCTGAGTCCCAGCATTGTCCTAATTACATTGTGGGTTTTTGCCAGTCTTCCAGATTTCTTTTGARTATGTAGGCTGGAGTTGAAAGGCTTTCCCAGGGCTTTTGGCATRGCTTTATAGGAAAGTGGATGGAAAGGATTTTGTATATTTTTGGAAGAATATTTTGCATCCTGCTTTAAACTATTCCAGAAGGTAAAAGGAYATTAGCTAGACTGTGTATTGGCTCTGTACTGCTATGTCACCAATGGCAAGGAGTTTTATTCCTGTTTTCTGCAGTCACAGGCTGTAATAAATGGAAAGAAATCATGGACCAACCAGGGCAATAAAGGTACCCCTGCATTCAGAGGGAACAAACTCCTTCCACCACATGGAACTTCAGTCCTTTAAGTCATTATAGTTCATGCAGAACAGAAACAATTTGACATGTATAACAAGAAACATTGCAAATTGTTTGCCAAACAAAGACTTATACTGCAGATGGAAGAACTGATGAGAATTGTTTATAGAGGGGGAACTAAATGTAGATTTTTTTTTTTTTTCAAGAACAAGGTTGCTCTCTTCCTTGCCAAGACAAACAAATCTGATAGACCATCTCATTGCTTTAGGCTGCCTGAGGACCCACTGGAAAGTCTATGGACCTTTTTCCACAGAAAATTTGTGTATTGTCAATACTTAAGGATATTGTCCACAGTTACACTGTGGCAGCTGCAAAGGAAATGGAAGGATCTCAGGAATACATTAGGGAGGACTGGATTTTTGGCTTCTGGAACCGTGTGGAGTGCTTTTGGAAACTCTGTAAGTTTAGAAGCTGGATGTTACTGCTACAAAAGGTTATCTGTGAGTTAAACATAATAGCAATTATTCTGCTATCATTAGATTTTAAAGCTAACAACACAATGAAACTGAGAATTCCTGTCCTTTAGAGTTGCAGTTGCCAAGATGCCTTCATTCCTATGAAGATAACCTGATCTGCACTTAGAGGCTTTCAGTGTTACCTTTAGAAATCTGTGCACAGATGTTTTTACAAAGCGCTGTGTAATCATCCCAAACAACTGGTTTTAATGGGCCAGTTATTTAGGAAATTCTGTAATGAGAACATAAATACAATCCCTGATACTGACATAAAACATGTATTAGCAAAATAATATCATTTGTATTTCCCTGATATAGAACAGACCTTGGAAATRCATCACTCATCATGTCCTTAAAATTCTGTGATATCTGTAAACAMATATATTGGCAGAGAGGCTCGGCAGCATCCTGGGCTGCATTAGGAAGAGCATTGCTGGAAAGKCAAAGGAGGTGATTATTCCCCTTTCCTCAGCTCTGGTGAGGCTCCAGTGGAAGTTCTGTGTCCAGTTCTGGGCTCCCCACAGCAGGGAGGACATGGAATGCTGGAGTGAGTACAGGAAAGGGCCGTGAGGATGGATAAGGAGCATCTGTCCTGTGGCTGCCCACAGAGGTTTTGGAGCTGACATCGTTGAAGATGCTCCAAACTCAACTGGGCAAGGTCCTGAACACCCTGCCCTGGGTGATCCAGCTTTGGGCTGGGCTTGGGCTGAGGCATCTCCAGAGATGCTTCCAAACTGGGAATATTTGAGGCACTTTGCTCTTGTCAGCGTTTTAGCTGGAATTTGACTGTGGAGGAATCCTAAGGAGAGCAAAGGCTGCGACCCTAGAAATTCATCCAGATGGCTGAGGCCCAGAAAAGGCATAATGGGAGCTGCTAAATATTTTGAATGTCTCATCAGAGTGATATTTCACTTGAAAATGCCAAATTGCTTAGGTCTTAATGACACTGAATATCCATAATGTTTTCTCACTTCAGCTGGACTGCAGATGGTAACAGCCTCTCTCTAACACACTTACTTTGGATTAATCTTGCTCTGTAAAATCTTACCCTGTACTTTACTCTAGAAATTAATGCTTGATGCTTTATGGTGCAGAATTTATTTGTTGGTTTGCTCYACACTTTCTTTCCTTACTAATATCGATATTATCAACTTACAGTGTATTTTGACATTTTGCTTCAGTAATATTCACACACTATGTCTCAAGGAGTTGAGAATATCATAGTTTGAGCAAGGTAAAATCAAAATGTATAATTTCATTTGATATTTTATAGCACTTAGTTTGTAACTATTCTTACAGTGCCTTCAGAATAAGAAGAAAGATGAAATTTGAAAAGACCTTTCATAGTTTAAAAAGATTTATGTCAAGAGATTTATGTTAAAAGGCAAAGATAATGTGTTATTTTAAAATCAGCTTACTAGTAGTATGAAGATTCACCTGTGGTTTTTCATCATGAAAATGCCAAGGAGCTAACTTGAAGTATTGAGAATTCCCAGATCCTCCTCCTTTTGAAAATTCTTTGTCTTTTATATTGTCTCTAAGGAAAAAGAAAGCCCAGTAGAAAACAAGAAATTGAGCAACATTGCACAAGTAATTAGGAAATAAATAGATTATAAAGAACTTTATTTCATTGCATAAGTAATTAGGAAATAAGTAGATTATAAAGAACTTTATTTCATTTTGGTTTTGCACTTCTGCAAGTGAAACAGTAAGTAAATAACCTGTTTCTTTATTATCAATATATGGAGTGTGTGGGTCTGACAGACCAAGGCATAAATGTATGAATAATACCTGTGATAATTATTAGAGGACATAAAGTTTTGCTGGGAATGAGCCCACTGTGAAACCACAAAATCAAGACTTCAGACTAAAATAACACAAGAAGGTCAAATGCACTTAGTCATTAGTTGCTGTTTCTGCACCACTTTCCCCTGACTTAATGCTTTTGCAGCACTTCTCCTCTGATTCAGTCTCCTCTATCCTGTGTGGGATGGGGTTTTTGTGGGGAGAGTATTACTTTAAACTGACACCTCCAGCAGCAGTTCCTACTTGTACTGATTTCCTTTTATAAATGTGTAACCTATTATRTCTGTCCAAGCCTGGCTGAGCTCCAAGTCACCCATTTCTCAGTAATGCAGGAAATTAAATCTAATGTCTAATAAGCATAGAGGCTTATGCAACCTTCATTCCCTGTAAAAAGTATTAAATAACATAATAATATTACCTTGTCTTTTGATAGCTAGAGAGTTGTGCACTCAGTTTTTATGTAAACCAAGCTGGCTCTGCTTTTGGGCTCAGGGAGTCTGGGTTTATCCATCCTATTTTGCAGACCTGCTGAATGTCACCTCAAAATTCTCTTCTTGTTGAAGGAGCCCCTGAAACTTTCATGTMAAGGGTTTGGTCCCTTTCTCCACTTCTCCCTGTAATAGGGCCCCCTTTGTCCCCACACAGGGGCTGTGTCCCCATGGTTTTATCCTGGGGGTGCTGCTGCTTTCTCGTTCATTCTCTCCCTCCCAGGATTTTCCCCAGCCTGAGCAGATTTCTGCCTGTTCCATCCTATTTTCTGATAATACCCACCACAGCCTTGTGTCAGTTAGTACAGCATTTAAAAATGCAGAAATCTGACTTTAAGCCACACAGGTTTGCTGCATAATTTCAGGGCTTTGTCCCCTGCATGTACCGGTTCAATAAGTGGATTTATACTGAATAATTTTAAACTGTTACAGCTCTGAAACTATTCCTCTCACTGCTGTAATACACAGAGTGACATAAGGTCACTGATGCTGTGGAAATTGGTTTTGCAGTTGATATGCTAATTCAGCAAGAAATCAGTTCTTGCAGAAAAGCAAAGAATTTTTTTAATCTAGTGCTATGCTACTGTGTTGGCTTTTAGGAAAGAGATAATTAAAATATCCAAGGGAGTTTGAAGTCTGCAGAGAAAATACCATTTTGGAGATTTAAGGTTATTTTTGCCTCACAGCTTATTAGCTTCTTTTCTGAAAGGATCAGCCACAGAAAGTATGTGATGGACACAAGTATAACATTTTCACGTGCCCAAAAAAATAAGAAATAAGATATTTTTATAAACTGAGTTCAGTATAAGAATAAACTTGGTTCAGTCTTTTCTGTGTCACTCACCCCATGTTTACAGTAACTGCTGCTGCAATTTTGTGGATGAAAACTTCCATGCAGATACATCCAGGGCCATTAATGAGGCTGCACYATGCAACTAATTACATAGTGGGGAACAAAATTACATTAATGGTGCCTAAGGAGAAAGAGAATCTCTGCATTCAGTGTGAGTAAGGCGTAGCCAATGCCTTTTTTCTTTTCCAAAACAAATAATTAAGTTAAATTGAAAGCAATAATCAATCTCTAAGAATAATCACTAAGAATTTGAAAGCCCTATTTTTTTTTTCAAACCATTGCACTTATACCAGGGAATTACCAAGCACAAAAAGTAAAATAACTGTAATATTTACTGTCGACATATACCAAAGGGGAAAAAAAACATACCAGCATAAACTGTCTCATCTTTTTGAGATGAAGAATAGACAAAATAAAATTTTGTTTCTAAGAAACAATTTTGGAAATATCTGTGTTGTAAAAATTGTAGTGTCATTGTCATACTGTATTGTATAATAAAGAAAAAAAGATTACATTTTGCTCTCTGTTCTTGCATAAAACAGGTACAATGCTGTTGTTTGCAGAGAAAGGACACCAGTTCCACCAAGAGTAGTGTCTTTTCTAGAGTAAAGGATGAACTTCACCGGAGATGAGTTGGCTTTCCTGGCTGCTCAGTATTCATTTTAGCAAGTCTGAGATTGGTCCAAGTATTCATCTTCTCCTGCACTTTATGCCGATAACATGTATGTAATTACTTACGGAACAGAGAGAAATAGAAAATACAATTCAATGTTTTATTTCATGCTCCCCAAGCTTACTCAGACAGGCACACCCAGAATGAAAATGTGCTGCACTCAACTTGGGGATCTTCTGTTATAAATTCTGGCTCTCCTGTGCTCTCCTGCTTTGCCCTTCCAGTAGATGGAGTGCTCATAAAAGGAACACCCTTTTACCTCAACTGCAAAAGGTTCTGGGAATCAAATGGCCAAGAGAGTGGAATTTAAATGTGTTTTTGTTTGGTTTGTGTTTCAGCGAGCATTTAAAAGATGCACCGGATTATCTTTGTCAGAGATTGTTTTTCTTTTGGCTTAGCTTGGCCACCAATCTCACTGTTGAGTTTACATTTTTGGAGTAGGACCCAAGGTTTTCTCCATGTGTTCGGTGTTWTGATTCTGACTTTGCAAGTCTTGTTGCTTGGGATAGGTGTAAAAGTCATGTCTGCTTGTATAGCAAGAACAGAACCGGGGTTTGGATGCTGTTTCTTATTCAATTGAGAAGGAACAAAAGTAGTTTTGAATGCTGCCCCTCATCCTGGCTGACAGGCAGAAGAATCGGTAAAAGCTTCAAAGAAAACTGAGCACTCAATGACGATATTTATTACACATTTTATTTCACAGGTGGATTTTGAGGGATCATTTTTTAAATGTAGTTATTTTACTCTGTTTTAGCAAACCATKTGTGACCACAGTTGTTTTTCCAAAATGCCTGTTTTAGTTGTTTTTGTTGCCACCAGCCCGGTTCTCACTCCAAGTAGTAACGTCCACAAGGTGGTGCCGCAGTTAAGAAGTTTGCAACAAATAAAGCAAAAGTAATTTGATCATTCTAGCTGCTTTTTGTAACTGACTAAAATATCTGTATCATTAGAGTTTACAATTATTTCATAAGCACAATATCACAGGTTTGCAAGCTTTTTTTTTTTTAAACCATTTGTGTGAGCAGAACATCTTTCTAGAAAAGATCAGACTAGCGAAAATAAAAGGCAGTAACAGGGAATGTAAGATGTCAAATGTGCCATCAAGTACAAAAAAGACAATAAAACTTCCAGGACAAAGTTGTTCGTGTGGAACTGAATGACTGCACTATTTTATGGCAGATTTGTACACCTTGGCTGTGTGGAGCTTCTTGTACCCCTGTCCTGCTCCCCTCAGTGACCTCTGCAATCCAGGTATGCATGCTAGCACAAGAAATACTCCYTGTGAGCTTCTGCAGTGGAGAAATAAGGTTTGAATCATTTATTCATCACATTATTTTGTACCAAAAACATAAAAAAAAAAGGAATAATTTAAAATACCATTCAGMCAAGTGCTGCACTGACTTGTCTGCAGCTAGAATTTCTCTTTGGTATGRTRRGCCTGTATCAGAAAGARAAAAATAACAGGGTTTGCATAATAYGTTTCCTCTAAATTGCTATATTRCTATTTTAAAACATACTAAAATTCTTCTGGTTTGTAAGACACTCAGTGGAAATTATAAATACTCACAAAAGACGGATTGTCCCCCAGTATAGAGCAGAATGAAAGTTGGAGGCTTATTTGAGTCCAACTCTAAAAGTTATCAAATAACACAACTGCCACCTCTTTTTTCTTTCTCCCCCAAGGATCATCACTATAAACTATATTTTAAATATTTACAGTATTTTAAAACTTTTTATTGATTTCAACATCTGTTTGGAAAAATCAGAATCTGAGAACTAGAAATACAAAGTCATAAACAGGTCAGCTAGATCTAATTTCTGAGTCACTGTCCAGTTAGCTTGTACTAACTGAATCATGACAGTGACATTGTCAGAGGATTCCTGGAAGATTGTTCTGAGTGTAAGGCTGAAATGTGTCTTGCAATTAAAATGGCCTATTTCTGGTTTAGTTTGRATTTTGCTTTTTCTTTGACTTCGCAAAATTAGTTTCAAAAGTGTTTATTTTTCAGATATTTTGCACAGAGAAAAAATGATGCTCTATTCCAAAGGGAGGGAATGACAGGTATGCATATTTTAGTAATTTAACAACTGAATTGAAAGCCTGAACATTTTTCCTTGCAATATTTGCAATGATTCCGTGTTCTTATTGGAAATACCATAAGTATTTTTAAAAATCACAAAACCATTTTTCTTCTTAGCCTGATTTTCTGGTTTCCCATTTAGGCAATCATGARCAAAACCTGCTAAATCTCACTGGGAGGAGGCAACTTACAGCACTGTGAGTTCGGAGTCAGTGAGAACACAGCTCAGAAATCCTCCTGCAGATGCACGGCGCTCACCGGAAACAATTGAGAATGGCAGTGGTATCCTGCAGGATGTGTGCGACATGCTCAGCTGGGGCTTGATTTACACAGGGCCACAYTATAGATTATACATTCTGGTAATTGTGGTATTGTTATTGCTGGGCTATATCTAAGCACAGGAAGTACATATAAGCACATTTGAAGTGATAACATCCACTCCTGTTTAAAAAGCAGTGTTTYATTTTGGTACGTAACGCAGCGTTTGCAAGGGAAAATAATTTCCTAATTAGTACTTAGCAAGACTTTTAGGGGAAAAGCTGATTCATTTTAAGAAGGCCACAACCAGCATTTACAAATACATCCACTCTCTAATTTTTTTTTTTTTTTTAGTGTGGACTCTAATCCAAGATCACGAAGGAGACAATGCATTGCCATCCGAAAACACAAGAAAGATCAAAATAAGTTTTCAGTGTGCCACCGAAACCACAGGGCTAGGTTTCTGTTAAGGAGAATGAGTAATACCATTCTAGCTGTGAAGGTTGCTGTGAGTGGGTAGTAATTCCATCTAACTGATAGGGCAAATTATGTATTCTRCAAGAAAATAAATTATCCCAACTAAAATCCTGCCCTATTTCTTCAGCTCAATCAGAAAGCCCACCCACCATACCCACTTAGCTGAAGTGCCTCTATGCTTGCTTGTCTAACATTAGGATTCAGGAACAGGTTCTCCATCCAACATCCCCAACCCAGCCTTGTTTAGGAGCAGTTGCCTCCAATCTTGATATGAAAAGAGGAATCTGTTCCTGCTGCTGCTCCCAGGATGTGGGATGTGRGTTCAGCTCTGGAGACTGTGAGTGTCGAGGCCTCTCTCCATCTCTCTTAACAGTGTAGGCTTCAGAGCTTTCTGTGCACCCAAGGAAATTGCTGATCAAGCCAGGGCTCTCCCAAGTTCCTTCTTGGAAGGGAAGATGGATCTGTCCACAAGAGGGATGCCACAGCCATTTCAGATTTTCTAGGCCAACCTATTCTCCCAGGACAACACATTGACAAAACACAGGTAGCGTATTGTGCACGCTGTGCCTATTTCTTACTGTGTTTTGCCAGGGAAAATAGATTAAAATTGGTATTAAGTTTACCACGTGTTCCTTCAATAATAGAAAATTACCAGGGAAGAGAAAATAAGAGAGATTTTGTTCTCTCAAAAGGCCCTCCAGCTCAATGATGGTTTTTTTCATTATGATGAAACATTCTTGCCTGCCTCAAYAAATGAGTAAAGTAACAGTGGAACTGAGAAACAAATTAGTACATAAAAAATGTSGACCCCTGGACCATACTGAATCTATATTCATATTTGTAATAGTGTAGCAGATCGATAATACAATTCGATCCTGATGTCATAACGTATACATTGATTTGTTGAAATTGTGGTTGTGAGTGAGGTTCTAAATAGACACTGCATTATCTAATAGAGGACTGACCCACTGACAGATCTAATAGTGAAGTGATAAACTCATATATAAAGTAGCCCAAAGCCTAATGATTTGTTTCAGTTTCATGAAAAACTTTTGTCTTCTGTTTGTATTATTTAACATTAAGAATATATTTTTCTTTATAAATTTATAAATGTTTGTGCTGACAGTCAAACTAACATTAAACAGAAATATAGTTTTTCCAGATATCATACTAASAAATTTTTGAAATTATAGTGTTGCTGATGTCTCCTAATATTAATATGCCTTTGCATTGGAGTAGACTCATYATAATCTTCTTTTGGAAGTGTTGCCCTTTAAGAAAGCTTTGATTTACAAAATATTGCTAAAAGATGTTTTATTTTAATTAAGGTCTTCACTGTTTTTCTGAATAGGAATCTCTGTCTCTCGTTTTAGCTTATAATACCCTGTTTAACAAAGGAGTAGCTTCAATGAGAGTACTTAGTCAAGTTTTCACAGTTGGTTGCTGGGATCAAAAAGCTGTAAAAACAAAGATCAGGTGAAGATCCCTTCTTGAAACATAGGAGGATATGAGCCTCTATTTTTATTTCTAGTTAATAAATCTGCTTATTAAATAGACAGTAACAACTTTAATTAAATGTATTTATATTTTWGTGTGTCACTGGAGTTGAACAGCACACCTACATGGCTGCAGCGTGTGTGAATCTTCCTGCAATACATTCAGGTTTCGGCTTTCATTAGGCAGTAAAACCTGCTGCCTGCAAATGTATCACACAACTTGAAAAGGAGACTCCAATTTCACATGGAAAATGTATTTAATCCCTCTTAAATGACATTGAAATCATCGTGCCCTTAATTGTGAGGGTGGAAATGAAAATACCAGGCCATAGGATTTGCAATGAGCTTGAGACATCCAGAGGAAATTCTGTAAATTGCTTTAGTCTCTTTATTTTGCCCTGCCTGAAATGTGTCTGATTTTTGTTTGAGTTATAAGAGCAATTGTCAGTAGAAATGTCTGTGTTTCAATGGAAGTGCCCTAACAAACTTTCTGGTCTCACTTGAGCAGTGCAACAGAACCCCCAAAACAGCTGAGATGTCTTTAGGTCTTAAATATTTGGTTTAAATATTCTATTAAATACTCTAAAAGGTAAGAGTTTCCTAATCATCAAAAGGCTGAGARTTTAAAGATCAGACTGAGCCGTGCCTCCTGCATTTATTTCTCCAATAAATCTGTCAGGACACTGACCAGSTGGGCTGCCAGATGTGCTCCTCCACATTTTGGGTAAGTAATCACTTGGGCCTGGGATCTACTGTACGAGCCATGCCTGAACCCATTTGCATTTATTTTAGGTGACACACTAAAGTGGTCAGCATAAGCTTAGAAGACTTTATCCAGCCYTTTGACAGCATGCCAGAATAAATTCCTTGGGATTCAGGGTCTAAGGTTTCATTTCAGTTAATTGTCAGGATGATGAATATTATTTATTCCACTCTAAGACTCATTTTAATCTAAAACATGGTCAGATAGGGCCAATGCAGGCAAAAGGATATTTCTTCCTACATAGAAGCCCATCTAGATATAATCCAGTTTGCTCTCCTGTCTCTAAATTTGTTCTGCAAGGGTGACAGGAAAGGAGACTGCAGCTGGCCTAGGATTCCCTTGCATTTGAACCTGATGTAAGGAGGCAAATCTATTTTCCCACCAAATAAAATTATGATAGACAACAATATTATGAACTGAAACTCCTCAAAGTTGTTAAATTCTGTCCAGTTTGGAAAAGGAGCTTTATCAGGCAGATCCTCAGCAASGCAATGGAGCCCAGTGGGCAGAGTGCTGGGCAGGGATTGAGAAATCTGGGTTCTCTTCCAAATTCTCCTGACTTTTACACGACCTTGAGCTGTCACTTCTCTGTGCTGCAGTTTCACAGTCTGTATGAGCAGGATAATAATCCTCCACAAAGATTTTAGAGTTGCTGAAGGGAGGATCTGTATGAACACAACACTTCTTGCACCAGCCTGAGCGAGATGCAGCTGTGGTTAAAGGTGGCTGGGATTTGATCAATTCCTCACGTATTCCGGAAAATCTGGGAAATTTTGGTTGTTAGACTCCTTCCTTTCAGTTGTTTGTCAAAACACATTTTCGTGCTAAAGGTCTTTCGTATCTTTCAGATTACAAAATATCTCCAGAAAATTTCATTTTATTTAGTTTTGCTTTAATACTCACAGTTCATACTCCTGTTACTGAGAGCTGCAAAGTGCCTCTCAGGATCATACAAATGATAACATGGTTAATGTGTCTTTGACCTAAAAAAGAAAAGAGTTCTGCAATATTATAATTAACATATGGGAGCAAATTATCTGTTAGTTTATAAGATACTTCAATTTGGCTTTTAGTTTGAAAAATTCTTCCTGAAACTACTATTTTTTTCAAATGATATCTTGATTTTMCAGATTTTGTATTAATATACAACAAGCTCTGTGCACAAAAAAGAACAGTCTACTTTCAAAACTGCTGAATGGTTTGACCTCAAGGGCATAGAAACTGTTGACTCATTGTTTTTACTGCATATAATATTAGTCCTTTGTCACATCCAGGGAATGACATCATCTTCTTCATTGTTAGCAGCAGGTTTGAATAACAGAAAAAGTGCAGCTTTAGTTGTCTGCTCTGTTTGTTCTTAATAAATGAATGGCTATCTGGTACCAAGAATCAGATTAGGGTTTTTTGAGTAACATTTAGAACAAGTTTGTGCCCAGACCCTGCAAAGAACTTTGCTCCTGGCCACCATCTGCAGGGCAGTCGAGCTGGCAGGAGCACGGAGCCTCCACAGGGAACATCACTGATGGTTCTGGCTGCTCCAAAGTGATAAGAGGAGGCAGGAAAGCAGAGATTAAGCACAGAATGAAACAGATCTGTTCTTCAAGGTCAACTTGGTAAAAGGCATCCCTGCACTTCTGTGAATCATGCTTCTCTGGAATCTAAAATTATGGAAAGTAATTAWCTGAAAAGAAGTCATCTCTAGGACATACAAACAAAATGGGAACTGTTTATCTTCCAAATGCACCAGGATAAGTATTTCATCCATTCCAAATTTTTATTCAAGTCTATTAGCCTTCTACTCCCTGCACCTAAAGTATCTGTGTCCTAGTCTCAAAGGGTAATTCCCTSTCAGAAGAATTTGGTCATACCTGCTTCATGGAAGAAGGATACATCAYTGTAGAGAGTGATCAGGCTGGTGGGAGTCTCCTTTGAGGTAATAGACCACCTACTTCTATGACAAAGATAATTTTAAGTGTTGGTTCCTGAACAATAAATATCCCCAGTGAAACAGAGTTTACTCAGGGAGAGATTCCTTGAGAGTCTGATAAAGTGCCAGATCCTAATCTGTCTGCATTACCCACTGCCTTTAAGTTTTCCCAGAAATATGTGATTATCTAACTATAAAATTATACCTTGGTGGTTCCAAAAATATTTATGCTGAAGATAAGTTCCTGTGTTGAGCAAATGAATCAAATATACTTTGAAAAGCTAAAATCCATACAGCTGTGAGAGAAACACCCTGGCAGGAGGCTGGGAAAGCTGGAGGAAATGGGATAARGAATCCAGGATTGCTCAATCACAGAGGTCCACATTCCAAGAGTGGACTCAGGCAAGGGCTACACATATTGGAAATGGTTCTAGAATACCTGAGCTAAAAAAGAAAAAAACAAGAAAAAAGTTTTACGTGCTGTAAAAGATCAAATTCAGACCGGTTGACTTGGAAGCAAAAGAGATCTCCTGTACTGACCTATTCTCAACAGAATTACCTGCACAAATGCAGATAGAGGGACCTGCCTTGCATGTAAATGGCTCAGGTTGGAGCAGGTGCATCCATCCCAATTCCTATCCCAAACTCACATCCCAATTTTCACACTTATCTGCTATGACAAGTAAGAAATGTTACACTTTTTTCTTTAAGTTTCATATATTTTTGCCACATGAAGCCTTTTCTTGGTCTTGTTCTGGTCCAGAGTTCATCTTGAATCAAGATTTCCAGAAGGTCTCAAAGTAGCACGAATTTTGGTGAGGCCAAATCACTTGATTTTCCCTTACCCTGTTTAGAAGAGGCTTACTTGGACAAAAGCAATAATGCCAGCCATTTCCCTTCATCCTTTAAAATTACTGGCCACCTCTAAAGAACTTGGCCTCTCTTTTGTGTCACTTTTTGACAACTCATTTGAGTTAAACAGGTCGCYGTGGCCAAATTAAATGCTTGGGAAATGGACCATACAATTAATTTGCAATAGTAAGTTGTCTCAGCATCATTTCTCTTCCTCTCAAGGGGAATGCTGGCTCAAGCAAAAGAAAAGATTAACGTAATAAAAATATTCTAAAGACATCCTGTTAATTGTCCAAAGCTCAGATGGTATTGTCTGTTCTTCTGTTGTGCATAGCCAGCAAACAGTGTAAAATCCAGAATTCCTTCCCACCATGAAAGCAGAGCTTCAGTGCTACAGGATAATCCCTGCCTTTCTGGAAAGCAGATGAAAATGTGGTGTGGCAGAGCTTTGCTTTGGGTTTCAGAGGTGAGCTCAAATTTGCCCCATTTATGAATATAATTATAGGATTTGTTAATATAGGCACATCAGTGACTTTAATTGGGAGAATAAAGGTTAGGGGAGAAAAAGGAAAATTGCAAGCAAAGTAAGAGTAAATTTTGGAGAAAAAAAAGTGTTGGTTTTTTTTTTTTTTTTCTCTGAATAGGCAAATGAAGTCTCCCATGTTTGTTTGGGGACAAAAAACCCTTGAGGATTTAAATTCAGCCAAACWGAAACTTTCATTTACAAATACATTTGCAATGTTGACCTTGAATATCACATTAAGTGACAGCAAATCTCACAGGAAAAGAAGTTAATAYAGCAAATAAAAGAAATATTCACAAGTGACTGAGTGAAGCAAAGCTTGCAGAAGAGTGAAATTAAATAAGAGGCTGTAATTCTCTGTTTGCTCTAAAATGTCCTTTCCTCAACAAGGACAAAGTCTGATTTTTGCTGATAGGAAAATAGTCATAAAATATGTAAGAAAACACAGAATGTTGTTTGCTTCAGTTCCTGTAAACTAATCGGGCTGGATGATGAGTCTTCCTGTAAGTGGGAGCACTGCTGAATACTATGCATGAACCCTGTTCCTCCCCTCATGAACAGCTCGAGCTTTGCCTATGTATCAGTGCAGAAAAATAAGTATTGACTTATTCACAAATTACTTTTTAGGCACTGGATTCCCAGAAATATATTTGTGTAACAGCATTTAGAAGCAAATCAATGTGTTAATAACCAGTTTTTCTTTTGTTTTATGGCCTTAAAGACACTTTGATCTTATAAAATGATGTTTGTCATCTCAGCTTTGGTGCTCACTTCCTACCTCTTCTTCTAAAATGAATTTTTGACATCAATTCAATATGCYCTTTTTAATTTTATTTCATACTGCCAATTAAGATCTTTCTTAATATTTTATCAAACAAACAGGTTCCCTACAAGATGCTAACTTGTTCTYGGGTTGTTCGTTTTATGTCTTTCCAAAATGAAGTATTTTGGATGTGGTACAGTTTGTTCACATGTCAAACAYGGATTTTTTAAATTCTGTCATTCTCCAGAACAGTAAGGAGAGAAAATAAATCAGATGTTTTGTCTGATTGTACTTTGATCAGGTTTTTCTCTGTTCTCAAAAAGAACAGCTTCACTTGCTCCACAAATACCATTTTTAGCTCTGAAAATATTTTAAAAGATATCTCAGGAAAACCAGACTCAACACTTARAGCTCTACTCATCTTAAAAAAAGAYTCTCACTGATATAACYGTGGTTACATCTGACCATTSAGGATCTCCTGGTATTTCATCTCCACTACATTAATTGAGAAAAACTTATTAGTAGCAGCCAAAACTGGACAGAATTTCACTTTCCATAATACTTCCTATCACTCTCCATCACTGACATAAATGGGTGATGAAAAATGTCTGTAATTGTGCTTCTGGGAACATCTTGATACATGGCAATCTAGGAAATACTGTGTGTGAACCTTCCCATCAGGGAATTTTGCTGGTTTTGAAGTATAAATTGAAACTAAAAATGTTAGTGATTCAGTTCRTGGTGGCCATGGAACTCTAGAGGTCGTGGAAGGGCTTGTGGTTTTTAACAGAAAAGGCAGAAAAKGTTGTGGGCAAACAGGAAAGTAATGCTGCCTTCCTTGTATGAGACCCTTGCTATAGGCAGAGGTTGTTGCAGATTGTTCTGAACATTGAGTAATTCAAGAAAACAATACGACTAACAATCTAACAAAAGTTAGATTTCAACTGTTTTCCAACTCCTTTATTGCCTTCTCAAATTACACTGCAAAGAGAGCCTAGACCTGTGGGAAGGTTAAAAAATAAAAAATAGTCTAAGGAAGATATTCTTCAAAATAATTTACCATTTAGTTTCGTTAGCATGGTAGAAACTAGATAGAGCTGTTCTSGCTCCCCTCAGTCTTTCCATTTATAGGATGTACCCAATAACATAATAAACCTTTTGGAAATATTTGGGAGACCTCTCTGTGCTCCAAGGGAGCTGATGTCCTCAATATTTATGATATGTACCCAAAATKATTTCTCTCATTCAGTATCTCCAGAGTAAAATCATTACATTGCCAGGAATAAATCAAGTGTAACTTGTGGGGGAAAAAAATTGGACTCCATCATGTGTTTCATATTGTACCATTATGAAAATGGTATATGAAATTCAAATACTTCAATTGTACCATTAGATGTTGTCATTATGTGGCTGCCTAATTGATAGGTTATTCAAATGAACATTATAATTTTAGACTTCTTAGAAGCATCCAGATGAAGGATTTCCAAACTTCAGAGAAGTCAACTGGGTGTTAGGAAGGAAAAACATGTCCTGAGAATATTTCCTAATGCATGTCACTGAAAAATCATTACATAACTGCCGTGTGCATTCCAGGACTTGGTGCAGTCTATTTTTAATACCCGGTATGAAAGAACTTCCTGCTACTTTTTCTCTTGAAAGCTGCTTTGCAGTTCATTAGATCATGTTGTCAGGCCAAGTTTTCTGCTATCCTTAAACCTCTTTTTTTTYCYKCTTTTACATTAAAAAWAAAAAGGAGAGAAACTGCATCAGAAGGAAGAAAGTGCTGAGCATAAGATGCCTTCARGAGTAGCTGTGTAAGTGTTGCAGTGGTCCCAGAACTAAGCAGTGCCAGACCAGGCCTAGTATCAAACCCAAAAAGAAATCCAAACTTAACAAACACATATTCAATAAATGCAAAAGGAATTGTATGCCATGCAACAGCCCCTAGCAAGAATCTTCAACCTTCTACTTATGAAAACAGATTTTATTTTTGTTTTAATTAGAGTAATTTTAATTCCATACTGATCTCCAGTGTTATCACAAGTCACCATTTGGACCATAATTTGGATAATCATGAGCATTAATATGAAGCATTTTGCTTAAATGCAATTTAATGAAAATTTTTCAAACATGAGCTATGCAAGATATTTCAGAATATTTTAACTGCAGAGAAAGTTCACAGCATTAGGGTAGTTTTGCTGTTAAAATCCTGGACAAGCAGACTGATTGAGATGAGATGGTCACAGGGACCACCATTTTCACCTCCTCTCACTTCCTGCAAAACAAAGGCCACAGGACTTCCTGAATTAATTTCTTTTCAAGCTAGAATAAATCTTTTAGGGAATGATACAGTCAAGTGACAGACAATGCACTAAATCTGCTAAAAGTATTTTAAAGTATTAATTTTATAGGCAAAAAATGTTTGTACTTGCAAATTAACAGGCAGTTCATTGAATATTAGAAAGGGTTTCTCTGGCTCTTGTTTTCATCCCTAGCAGGGGAATGGGATGACAATTTCAGTGCCAAACAGCCCACAGCCACTACTGTGCCACCAAACAGAGCTTTCCACGTGGGGAGCAGCTCCTGAGCTGCCTCAGTTTCCATGGAAGACAAACAGTCAGCTCTGGGGGATGTGGAGCACTTTGGGGGATTGTTGGGTGATGCTTTCGCTGGGGCTTGTGATGGCAAACTGCACTGATGAGGATATTTAAGAACCCTAAAGCACTTGGGATTCTTTTGGACTTCCCTCTCTGTTGCTTTGACATTCTCCCACCAGAAGCAATTTCTTTCCCCCTTCACTCTGTTGCTTCTGTAAAGTTTCATCTTCACAGAATACTTTTGGATCATTTATTTCTGGACTTTTGTAGATCTTTCATGTTGGTTTTTGTTGCCAAAGAGAGTGGTCCAGCCCTTAGTCATAATGCTCCCAGTCTCAATTAAGCAACTCCCCTCTCCCTCTTCACATCAGAACATTCTGGATTTATTTTCCTTTATTTTAATTTTTATTTTTAGAGGAAATATCTCCACCCAAAAAAGGTGAAATCTGACTGAATTCTGCTTTTTTCAACAAAGTTTTTATTAAAAATTCATTGCAGGTCACTTAAAAGTCTTCCCCTGCTCTGCTTAACCTTGTCCAGTGCTTCATAAGWACATCTTGTTTTCAGTTGCTTGTCACTGTTTGGGCTGGTATTTTCCAAGCCAAGCATCTGCCTCAGGTTTAATTTTTGGTGGTTGCCAGCTAAACCACTGTAGTAATTTTCAAGAACAGGGTTAAAAAAATATTTTGCCCATATTAAAAAATAATAATCTGGTTGCTTCCTTCGGAAGTGTTGGTATCCCCATTACACAGGGAATTTGAAATGGAACCATCAGCGGTCTGGTTCCATCCGTGCACCTTTTAAGAAGCTACTTGGAATTTGGCAGCACCGCTGCTGTGGTTTCACACATGTGCATCCAAATGTAAAAAAAAAGCTACAAGACTTGAAAAAAAAATCTGAGTTTGCATGTGATTGATTAAGAATTGTTTGCTTTTGTCAGCTAAGTTTTCCAAAAGCCAGCCCGAGGTCTGTGCCCAAGGCAGTGGGGACCACGAGTGCCCCTCTCTTTTGTGAGATTTGGGTACCCCTCCTGGTGCATCATCTCCCTTTCTCTGCTGCTGCTGAGGAAAGCAGGGTGGGTCACAAAGATGGAAGATTTTAGGAGAAGGCCTGCAACCAGGGAGCAGAACGTGGGAGGAAAGAAGACAGTCGAGTCCAAGGAGACAACTATTACTGACCAGGAATAATTCTCCTCGGTCAGAAATCATCATGGAAGCAGTTCTGCATGACTAGGGGGAAAAAAGATTGTACATATTTACACAAAAAGATTCTGCTGGGCCATGGGAAATGGTATGGTGTATTGGGTAAGGAGATTAATAAGCATAATGGACATAAAGATAAGATGCCAGAGGAAATAAGAAAAAATAAGAGGGTGGATGTGCAGATGAAAGGAAGGTAATTAGGAGATGAAAATAGAGTGAGAAGTGTGTAAGAAGGCAGGAGTCAGAGCTGGATTAACACAGTGTGGAAGAGAAAGAGCTGGGATTTACCTTAAAACAGCAGAGAGGAAAAAGAGAAGGCAGGAGCCAGGCAGAGGAAAGAGCCTCAAGGGAGAGAAGGGGTGTGAGTACACACYGAACTCTGAGATAGGCTGATTTTCTGAGTCAGACATAAATGCAAATTGTGATTTATCTGTAATATATAGGAACTGGAATCAGGTATGACTAACATCTATAGCCACATTTTCTTCCCTTGTTAGAGATCTTTATCGCATATTCTAGATCTCTTGAGCCAAAGCCCTGGAGTTAAGGTGACCGCGTGTCATTATCTGTTTATTTTTCAGGCTTCCTCTCTCTGATTTTGTTAACAAACATTCAAGTGCTTAAAGTACAATCAAGCCTTTTTTAACCACAGTAAAATTATTTCTGCAAAATGCACTTGAAAATGCTGCAAGTAATTTTGAAATGGTAGGTAGGGCTGCCAGCAGTGGCAGAGCAAAGCAAGGCCCCACATTGGGCTCGATGGCCTTTCCCCGTGGGTGTTTGTCCTCCTAAGAGGGCTTGCACCATCCCAGTTACACTGTGTGTAATTCATCACAGGGGTCAGCAGTGCTGCTTTGGTGATTTTATGTCCCACCAGCCTGGAGACCCAGGAGGAGAGACTGGCAGAGGGCTGGGTGTGCTGCCCACGGGCAAACAGAGCAGGAGCCAGGGAGGGTGAGATGTCCTGCCCCATGGCACTGCTGGAGCTGCAGAGACACCAYTTCTATTCCTCCAGTGCCAAAGCAGGGGGAAACACCAAAATTTGCCCCTGCCATGGTGATTCAGCYTGCAAGCATTTGCCATTTGTGTTAAAGAAATCCCGATTTTTTAAAGATAAATGGCAAATGCTTCCCCACGAACAGCATGTTTGGTCTGTCACATTCTCTGCAAGCTGAAGGGAAGCTTTGCAGAACTGAGCTTTACTTTCCTTTTGAGAATGAAAGCAGCTCTGCTGTCAGAAGATTGAATTGTGGATGTGGATCAGGTGATAGAAAAAATTACTCTGCACATGCTCTGACATATTTTTTTTATATATACTTGGGAGGTGTAAGTGTTGATTTGCTKTCTGTGTATCTGTTTGTCATACTGATAACTTAAACCCACAAATTACACTTCTAATATCAACTCCTGGGGGTAAGGTTGCTGTTRTTGCCTGGTTCCTCCTGAAGATTAAACAGAGCTAAAAGTTGGTACATTGACCTCTTGCTTCTTGAGGCAGATCTCTGTTCAAATCCTGACCTACGTCCCAGCTAAAAATGTGTTCAATCTTTTCTTAATTTGTAATAGATCCTTGTGTACATTACAAAACCGTCTCGCAATTTGGCAAATTAAGTTGTCTGTGGTTAGCTCTGGAATTGCAGAGATATTGCTGTGCACTGCAGCATTGCATAATGAGGCTCCCCAGACTTTCCTTACTCGAGTGAGTAACAGCAATCTTTATCTCCAGTGAGCATCAGATTCATCCCGTTTTTGAGACTAGAATTAGTATCAAATATATGATGGGCATGTTATGCCTTGTGGCTGCAATGTTGTTTCAATTAACTTCCCTGAATATACCACAATGAAAAGTGTCAGCTTTTTGCCTCAGAGGCCTATAATTAGATTAAATKAATACTGTTAATTATCTACTACCTTCTTTACACAAAACACTATGTTTCCATAAATTAAAATGCTCGTACAGGAAGGAAATTGTTGTTCACTCCAATACATGCACACAGTGCTGGATTGTGAATTCTGTGGCTATATCACAGTGTAGCACAGCTCTTTGTCTGCTGCCCTTATTTTACAGGAGCTAAAACAAATTCCATCTGAAAAATCCACAGGCATCACACTATTTAAAGCGTATATGTTGGTGCAAGGAGGTGATATTATTAAATGTTACAGTGCTCATGAAACAAATACACWTTTCTCTTTAGCAGATGTTCTCTATAAAATTCTCTTAGAGAGATTAAATACAGCTTTGTTTGTGTACCTACAGTCACACCCTAAAGGACTGTGTTATGTACACGGAGAAAACTGCTTTTTCTAGCAGATTGTACTTCTCCTTTCAGAAAATTTTAAAAAGTCCATTCTGTTGGAAGTRTTTACAATTAACAGCTTGGTTTCCAGGCCTGTGCATATTCCAGTTAGTGTGCACTGAAAATCTTCTTTGCCTGCTCTCCAGCATTACTAGATGCAAGCAAAAGTTCCTGACTGATCAATTCGCTCCCATCCTGGCATGCCTCATTCGGGAGTGCAGATTTTCAAATGGTGGTACCTCCCCTCTAGGTTAACATATCTGAAGCAGAAAGTACTCATTTTGATTTGACAAAGTGTATCCCAGTGTCTCTGTTTCCATCCGAATAGATGTTAATAACTTCAGGCCTGAACATGCGATCCTCCCTCACCAGAAAATTACAATTAACTTTAGCAGAAGCCCTCATTCTGGCCTGCAATATACTCTGCATATAAATGGGATCTGTACCCAGGGTTGCTCTTGTGCTTCATTAAGGTCAAACCCTGAAAAGCTTTTGAATACTCAGTGTTCCTACAAGGCATCACATTTTATTGTGGTTTGTGCTGTGTATCTTTTCCTTTAAATGTTCATTAGCTCCGTGTATAAAAGTGTTYATTAAAATATCATTGTGCTGGGAATAATCTTAATATTGAGGAGTGAAGAGGGCTGTGTTGCAATATAAATGCTGCCCAGTTTCCTGCTCTCAGGGTGTAACAGGAGAAAGAAAACCATCTTGATAGGCACTATCTGCTGAAGGAAAACTTTCACAGGAGCTGTGAAWCGACTTTAACCTTTTAGTGGCTTCACTGTGAAGAAAATATTTCTAGCTTCCTATCCAGAACTAGGCTTCTTTAATTTAAAAGACTCATAAATGCTAGTGGCCTTTGTAATTACTGCTACAAATATCAGAAAACAGTTACAGAGGAACAAAGAAATGCAACTGGAAACATGGTTCAGTGGTCTTGTACTTCCCTGAAAAGCTGATTATACTTTTGGCTGATTCAGTTTCTTTCAGAGGGAATTTACCCTTTCTGGCAGTTTGAGTCCGGTTGCACTAACGGCACAAAATGCATCTGGGGATGAGGAAATTAGCTCGGGGTCTTGTGTGTGTCAAACCGAGTTTTACCACCGAGTTCTAGATTTTGTCTTTCAGCCCCTGAGTGCCCCTTGTTTTGTCAGATTCAGGAGCCATTTTAACACTAGKTTAAAAATAGAGCCATTTCATTTGTGCTTTTGCAGGTGCCTTGCCCAATTCCCTGTTTTCCCTGCATGACTTATCTTGTAGGATAAGCRCTAATGAAAGGTCAAGGTTATTCTGAAGTATCCAACATTAGGAGAGTTCTCTTCCTCGTAGATCCTTAAGCTGAACTTCGCACAACTACAACTGTTACTGTGCTGAAAGGTAATTCAAGCAGGGGAAAAGTACAAAATGACAAGCAGGAACCTTTGGCACTGTAAAATGTCCCTGGTGATTTGTACTTAATGCTTCTTCCAAACGCAGAAGCCATTTTACCACTCAGAGCCATGGCAGAAGTGAATTACTATTTTTTTTCGAGTTAGGCTCTGTAAATTAGGGCTGCAGAGCCAGGCTTGGCACATCTGGCTCTCAGAAATGTGCCATGTACTTCACATCCGAAGATAATTTTCTCGCCTCTGTGACACAGAAACCAAGAAGCGTGTACTTTTCCTCCCCCCTCTCTCGCCTGTCCGATTTTCAAATGTAACACAAGGTCATGAAAAGCTCCGGCCGGGAGATAGACCTTGTTACCCATTTTTTTAAGGAAACCTGGAGACGAACCTGCTTGTTTTTGCCTTCTACGTGAGCTGCGCTGGGAGAAGATGCTTGTGCATCCCTGGATGCGGGGTTTGGGGAGGAGAGCCCGGCGCAGCAGCGGGAGCCCCGCGCCGCCGCCGCCCGGCAGCGGCCACAAAGATGTGTCGGAAACATCCCCCCGGCAAGATGTGGATCCCTTCTCTGTACTCACTGCGGCTGCGAAAGCACCGGAGTTAGGCTGAGGAGACTCCAGTCCCGGCTGCGGGGAGAGGGAGGAAAGGGAGGGAAAAAGAGAAAAGGGAAAGAAAAAAAAAAAAAAAAGGAAGAAGGAGAAGAAAGGCGGGGGGCGGTGAGAAAGGGGCGCAGTGCAAGTTGCGGCGGCGGCGGGAGAGACGCGGCGGGGGCGGCCGGGGTGTCCCGAGCCCCGGGGCCGCTCAGCGCTGCCCGCCCGGCGGCAGCCCCGGGCCTGGCGGCGGGGTCGGGCAGCGGCGAARCGGCGGCGGAGCCCGCGGAGGAAACTAAATAAATAAAATCAGACTGTTATTTAAGGCGCGTAAATTTAAAATTATTTGGACAGGAAGAGCAAGGGGAGCGAAGCCGCAGGAGCCAAAGTAACGGTTTCGGAGCCGGGCGCGGCCCCCCCGCCCCGCGGCCCCGCTCCCCGGCGCTCCCCGGGGCCCGCCCGACCTGCCCGCACCTCCGCCGGCGCGACCCTCCCTCCTCCCCGGGGACCCCGCCACAGCCCTCCGGGAGCACCGACATTTTGAGTGCTTGTGTGGTGGGGCAGGCTGTGCTGAGAGCCGGTGAGAAATCTTTCTTTCTCTCGCTGTCCTTCTTTCTCCTTTTTTTTTTTTTTTCCTTCTCCACCCCCCCGCCGCCATGCACAGGATAGCAGTCCCCACGGATAAATGCAAAAGCTTTCCTCCCTTCGCTTTTTCGAGGGAATTTCAGCACTTTAGTCAGGAGATAATAATGTCTGGCTGCTTCTGGCTGCCTAGTGAATTCCCAGGTACATTTGTGGAAGAGACCCTTTTCTTTATTTTAGAAGATAAAAGTGGTAGTTTTCTACCGAGTTAACTCTTTCTCCACGTGAAGAATGCAGTGGCATTTCCTAGTSAGCTAATACGACATTTCCTAGGGAGCTAACACCCCACCAGGGAATAAACCATTGATTCTTTCCTTCTCCCCACGCTGAAAGCTGGAAAGAAAGTATTTTCCTGTACTWAAATGTGCAGCGGATTATTGCACTGGAGAATTCACCTTCAAATACCTTCTCATTCWCTGTCCCCCTGCTCAGGGCAGGGCAGTGCCTGGGTTAGCCCTGCGCCTCTGCCCTCTCTCCCCAGGACAGATCGGACATTTCACCCTCTCGCTGTGCTGCTGCCACGGATGAAACTCTCTTCGTTCCTTGTAGGATCCTTTTAGGATCAGCCCCTTTCCAAAAGGAGTTCAGCAGCCCCCGCCGTTGTTCCGACGATAATTTAGGATAGTTTTGAAACAAAGGTCAAGCTTTGCTCATCCGTGTAACCGAAATAGGGGAGAGGGCTGTTGCCCCACAGTTGTGTCCTCACACAGCCTGCTCACTGTGAATCCTGGTACAGCCACATTTTATGCTCTATTTCTTCACATTTTTCTGTGCTTGCTGTATTTGTTTCTATTTATACCTCTCATCTCGATACTGCASTGTTTGCTGCCGATTCCTGGGCTGCTGCAGGGCGATCTCTGCTCCCGCCTGGAGACTTACTTGGCAGTTGGTTTATGTCTCAATAAAAGCTCTCAAAAATCTTTAATTCCATCTCACACGCTGCAGTTTTGCATCTCTGGGTAAATATTACTGTCGACATTTTCACGAATATGCGAATTTGTGAAATTRGACTTTTTGATGATGCCAGAATATKGGGGAAAAAAAAGACAAAAGCAATTTCTGAAACCACATCCAATATTAACAGCCCTTTTTAGGTGTCAAGATTTCCTACTAATGAGACTTGYTTTATATTATTTTCTCCTCACTCAGTAAATATAAAGACTTCTGGAGGAAAGCCACTCCCCAGCAGACAGGCACCTTTTGTCACTGTCAAACCCTGTAAGGTGCGTGTAAATCACCAGCTGACTGATTTCTTTGGTTTCCCAGAGGCTCTTTGTAGAAACCATTCTACATTTCTTCCTGGGAAAAACAGAGAGCAATTTTTGCTTTCAAAGTATCTGACTAGCAATTTCAATTGATAACCTTGTTTCCGATAAATTGAGGGGCTCGCAGAGAAAGTGCAGTACAATCAGATAAAACACACATTTAAACCAGACTATCGCCCGTGACTCAGCCGCCGAGGCTTTGGGCATGGCCGGGGGGTGATTTGTCCTGGCTTTAACCCTGAACTCTTGGCATGCAATAAAAGCCGCTATTTCTGACTAGGCGGGGCATTTTTCACGGAAGAGACGTWGTTGTATTAAGTCACTGCTTAAACTTCGCCTTAGCTTTAATTAAATGCTGAGGAAGCTCAAAACGGGTTTGGAATGAATTGTTTTAGCAGCAYAGGTGGGTAAAAAAAAGCCCAAACGGTGAAAAAGGTGGATATTACCTTTTGGTGTAGCACGGAATTCCTCTTTTGTGAGAGGAATGGAGAAGGAAAAGGCTTGGAGCATCCTCCAGGACATGAGGAAAGGAAGATGGAGAGCAACACAGAGCGATTTGGGTCATTTCACCTCAGGACCTGCACATTATGTTGCTCGATTTAATATTTCAAGGGGTTTAGTGCTCTTTACACTGGGAATTTTGGGGGTTATTTTTCCAATAATGCTTCCTATGTGCCGTGCTGCTCCAATTAATGATCATGCGCACAAATGTTCATATTTCACAGAGGTTTTTAATCAGAAAACACAGCAGTGTGACAGAGCTTATAGTAAATGTGACAGTTTCAGCAAATTATTTTTTACTTGAAAATGTACTAACTGATTTTGTGGGGCTAATTTTTTTTTTAAGTTAAAAACTAAACTAAGGAATTTCCTCTCCTCTTTTAAGTGCTATTTAAATAATAATAATTKGGCATTGATTTAAAACCTTCTATTTTGCGCAATTTAAATTTCCACTATTCAAAATGAAGCACTTTAAACTGCCCATTTGTCCAACAAGTAGATACTGTACAAATGTAAAAAGTTTCATAATAAACTGTTCCCAATATGGTGCTGAGTGTCATTTAGCTCCTGTTGAGGCAGAAGAGTTTCAGTCTGGTGAATACTCTCAACTGTGTTGCAATGGAAAATTTCCAATGGTTAAATCGTGTWTGAGGTGCAAGCAATAACTTAACATCACAGATACCAAAAGGGCTGCTTCCTAAATGTCACTATATTCAAATATTCTTGTTTCATGAGATGCTGTCCTTAAAATAGTTTATTTCCAGACAAAACAGAATAGTCGGTGGAAGCAAATATTACTTAAAGAACATCTAAACTGCACTCAGCAGATGAAGCAAACAGAAATCTTGTTTTGCAGCTTTTGCCTCTGACAATGGTTCTCTGCTGCTTATTTTGAAACTAGAAAAAAATGTCTTGTGCAGTGCACAGTAAACACGAACTACTAAACTGAGCTGTTTTAAAACCTCTGGCAATCAAAGAAACACCACTTATACTGGTAACTAAATTCAAAACCAGATTGGTGAAAGTTTAAATACACAAAGAGGAAAAGTGTCATCTACATTTAGAAAGTGAGTGACCTAGTTCTACAAGCTCTTGTTAGTGACAAAATACAGCTTCTGCCTAAAGCATCTAAGCGCCATCCACTGTCCTCAGGCCAAGCAGCCTTCAGCTTCCAGCTYTGCCTGTGCAGGGGCTGCAGGTGACCCCTTATTAAAAGGATGTTTTAATCCAAAACAGGACTTCAGATTCTGGAGCCTGACCGAAGGTGAGGAGGGGGAGTGAGGAGAAGGGAGGGGTGTGTTGAGAGGTGGGAGAAATCACAGTAAACTATTTCCTTTTCTTAAAAGTCCAGCAACRTTAAGCGTGTGAATAGTAGCTCTTGTATTAATGACTCCATGCGACTGACCTAAAATAAATTGTGAAAGTTGATACTGGAAAACTAGATATGAGCAACCAACATACACACGGATGAGCTTGTGAGTATTGTGTAAAGTGGAAAGTGTAAGAAACCGCTGGGAGCATGGATTTTAAACATTTCTGCTATCTAAAAACCCACCTCTGGAATTTCTTGAGACTTACACTACCAGCTGTTCAGAAAAAAAAAAAAAAAAAGAAAAAAGGAAAAAAAAAGAAATGTGGCAACAAATGTTGTTAAAAAGGAGGCAAACACCGCAAAAAGTCTGCACACCCTCACGTCCAAAGAGACCCCGTCCTGGCGGGGTTCAGTCCATGCTGGGGGGGAAGGAGCTGCTGGCCTCCAGGAGCTCCACCACGGCTGCCCTCCGGTAGAGCTTGGCCAGGTCGTAGGCGGTGGCCCCCCGCTTGTTCTGGTGGCCCACCTTGCACTCGGAGCGCGCCAGCAGCAGCTCCACCACCCGCACATGGCCCTCCTGGGCCGCCAAGTGCAAGGGCAGGTTGCCGTCGTTATCCTCGATGTTAACATCGGCTTTGAACTCCAGCAGAGTCTGCAAAGTGTCCAGAAAGCCCTCCCTGGCTACGTCGTGGATGACAGCGAAGCCGGTACTGTCCTTCAGGTTGGGGTTGGCCCCGTTGCTGAGCAGCCGCCGGGCGATTTCGGGGTTCCCGAGTTTCATCACCTGCGGGACAGAGAGAGGAGAATTGGATACCGCGGGTGGGGGGGCAGCTCCAGCTCTGCCTCCCGACCTCGCTCCTCATCCCTAGCTTTTGTCACAGTCCAATTCTCATTTAAAGCAGGCAGAAGAGCCTCGCTCGAAAGCTAATGACACACCACGAGAGCTAGTTTTTAATCTATTTGTTACCGAACTCGGTGGAATTGTGAAAGATGTTATCACTTCGGTGGTCATAGCTTTCTGCCTCCCACAGATTAATGCCTGAAATAGCATAGAATGGGATATAACAACTTATTTTTTTTCCCCCTAACGAGGGTTATCTCAGTTTCTTAACATATAAAAATTAAGTWTAGTTCCGTTTTATTTGCCTGAGTGTTGAGACACCTCTGCATTACTGTTTAATCTTGTTAAACAGCAAATACAGGGTCTCTGAGGAACAGATATTTTACCTCAGCAACAGCAAATGTAGAATGTGTTTTTATAAGCTTTCAGGTGTTTACATTGTCTGTGCATTATCATAAAACAAATATTTGGACTGTACCATAGCTCTGTCTGTTGAGAAACATAAATGCTAAAAGAAATTTTTCTCCCCAATATTTGTGTTTCATCAGGTCACCCAAAAAGGAAAATGCAAAAGAGATATTTCAAAGTTCCAGGAGTTCTCTTCTAAAATCAGTATATTATATTATATTAGACTTCATAACCTCTCTATAAGTAAATTGTGGCTATGTTCTGTCGTTAAAACATCCCTTAAAAAATACAACAACAACAATAATTGGATTTTCTAACTGTTTCTCTCAGGAAAAAAAAAAAAAGAAAAAGCTTCTTTCAATTTTCTCAATTGCACCATAAAACTATCATAATTAGAACACAAATCTCTCTTATTTGAAACTTAACAGCTTSCACCGATTTCCTTGTAATTCCTCATTTTTTGTTTGCACACTTTCCAAAAATGAACACTGTAATGTATAATGTGTAATCTCCAGCCTATAGACAGTATTTTTCTGTCCTTGTAACTAGTCTTGTTATAAGTGTAAAATTAAAAATAAAACAAACTCCTTTTTATTTCCTTAGAGAGAGATCCACACACTGATTTGAAAATCTTGGTTTAAAAAAAAAATCATCATAAACGAACATTACAGAGCATTAGATTTAGCATAAGRTACAATTTCTACAAGGATTTGCTGAAAATCTCTCCTGGCGAAAAATATRTATCAAGTTTTTTTGAGAAAAGCAGGCGATAATAAATATATTTATATACAGWGTTTGTACTGTAAAGCAGCCCAGTATGTTATAACCACAGACAGGAGCAAAAGTGCAGATAAGACAGGCTGGGATTCAGGGAAAGAGATCTCTCTGTGCCCCAAGGCTTCCAGCTCCCGACTGCCACTTCTTTCACTTCTGACGAGAGATGGAAGCGATGTAAAAGAAAACAAGATCATTGTGATCTCTCTTTGTTTAGTAAAATCCGGACATTTTGATCTGTTTTTGAGAGSCCAGGCTGTGTTATTTGTGAATTCAAAACATATATTTGGGTTAAGTGGGAGTTTTCTGTGTTCAGGCCACGGGGGACTGAAGGCTTCAGTTAAAGATGCGAGGGGGAGAAAATCATATAAAAGGTGGTGCTTTTTGGCCGTGGGCTACAACTGAACAGCAAATGCCCTATATTTCGCAAAGTTATGCTTGGGGGCAGGGAGGTGAAGAAGGAGAAAGCATTAATTGAATAAGTCTGACAAAAAGCATAAGGGCAGGAGATGTATTTGAGGCCTGCATAGGTACACTTCACCAGAAATAAAAAGGACAGAGCAAGACAAGCCAAGCAGTTGTTTAATTAAACATAAATGCAGAGGAAAAATATAAATTCACTGACATTAATATAGGAGCATTCTCTCCGTTGCAATTGAGAGAGAGATTAGAGAGAGATTATCTCAGTCTTGCAGAGTGCACTGACAGAGGAGTCTTTCGAGCGTGGCCACGCACCCACAGCACATTTCAGGATGACACATATTGAAAATAAGTCGACAGATTCTCCTGTTTTGATTTTTGTTGTGGTTCATTAGCTCAGTTGTTATTTGGCACCCCTAAGAACTATCGTTAGGGCATGGATGCATGTTTAATACAGCTGGATGCTATGTCATTGTGTAAAAKATACCTTAATTCAGGATATGGACTGTTAGCTGCTTTAAAAAAAAATAATCCASCATTACTATAGGACAAATCGGTTTTCATCCCTTGTCCCGAGGAGAAATCAACTGGCTAAATGTTTCCTGATTTCTTAAAGCCTTTAGTTTGTCTAAGTTTTTAATTTAAAGTTGCTGCATGTGCCTGCACTGCCATGCGATGCCCTATTTAGGTGTTAACAGGACAGCGAGGAGCTCACAGATCTCCAGCTACAGCAAAATTATCAAAAAAGGGTCATTCCTGCATTATTAGCCAGAGGTGCTTGTTTTCCAGCTCTAACATTTTGATGTTAAGCCAAAAAGCTGTAAATATCTCGAGTACACTCACAGGTTCTATGCTGTTTAAAAATCCACTTTCAGAAATTATTACCATGGTTTTGGGGGAAGGGGGGAGAGGGGTTAAAAAACGATTTTACTAATGTGTGAAATGAAAAAGACCTACAGCTCCACTTCCACACTTCATTACTTTTACCTTGAGTACAAATAAACACACTTWTTTTCCCTCTGGATTTACAAATCACATCTTTCACTATTTGGTAGGTATTCCAGCCTTTTTGCCATCATTATCTGATAATATTAAAAGCAAAATCTTTCACCAGCTCCAATAGTTCGCAGTTGGACAAGTTCCAACTCCTGCCTGCACAACTACACAGTTAAAAATTAGGACACAGCACCCTATACGATCWGAAAGGAAATAACTGGAATCAGTGCCCTGCTAGCCGATCTAAAAAAAAAGCAAATTTTAAAGCCTTAATTATGAATGAAAAAGCAAGTGATTCGGCTGGAACCCTGACTCCCAGGACTAGCCCTTAATGTACATCGGAGGTCCTCGGTTCCGAGCAGCATGCTTCCCAAGAGAAAGGTCATTCCCACAAACAGAGGATAAAGGAAAAGTAGGCACAGCAGACCCCAGAACCCAGACGAGCCACGCTTTAAAAGCACATCGCAGGAAAAAGAAAAAAGAAAAAAAAAAAAAGAAAAAAAAATAAAGGAGGAAAAAAAGATATAAATCCTAAGCTTCAGAGAACAGCACATTTGTGTTTACAGACCTGCTATGAAATCCTGCTCACCTAAGCTGATTTCTTTTCATCTCGAGTCTCTCATTCCTTGCCTCCTCCCCACGAAGTTACAAAATATTAGCAAACTCGTAGCCCGTTTGACATTGAGGGTGATCCCCGATTGAAAGAATGGTTTTGACCAGTTTTATTTCAAGTACGTCATTTTAGGGAGTTGGAGCCACTAAAGTTATAAAATATGGCATCCAACGAGTTTTTAAAACCACTCGAATTTCATCCACCAGCCTGCTTAAAACGTTGTCTTTTTTGGAAACCCGGGTCACGTAGGTACCAGTGATGAAATATTTTCTCCCTCTCTGGATACCAACCTGCAGCGCAGTCCTCCCAAATCCATTTTGTGCATTGACGTTTACATTCTTTTGCAACAAATTAGTAAGTTGCACTAGGTCCCCCTTGGCAGCCGCGGACGCCAGCTCGTTCCCAGAAGGCTCGGCCATTCTTTAGGGTGACTGACGATCGGAAAAAAGATGAGATTTTTTTTTTTTTTTTTAACCAGGCATGGCATCGGAGACTGACAGAAGGATTGGGATGGTTAATCTTCTGGAGTAAGACCTTGTAGTAAATACTCGTAAAAAACCTCCTTGCCAAGAGCCCGCCCCTAACTCACACGTGATTATTCAGCAAAACTGCAGCTCCACTTGAAGGAAGATTTCTTTGCTTCCACATATAGAGTAACTCTTATTAAAGACTTTGGCCACTTTCGCGGGGGGAGGGGGGGAGAGGTGAACAGCTATGCAAGATATTGTATATTTTATAGGTAACATATATACACGTACACCGGAGACTCACTCAGACCTGAGATCTTGGAAGAAGAAGACAACCCACCCTGTTCACAGTCGGTTTCTGAAACTTAGCGGCAGCAGCAGCTCCGAGGAAAGCTCTCCTGTAGCGGTGTGCATCCAACTCCCGCTCGGGATCCCCCCTTCATCCCACTCCGTCGCTTTAGTCCGGGCCCAGCAGCGAAGGGAAGGACGAGCCGCGCCCGCGGAGGGCCGGGCGCGGCGGCGGCGGCTGTCCCGGCGCCCAGCTCGCTCCCTCGGTGCTCTCGCTCCCCGCAGCAGCAGCAGCAGCAGC
>NW_026623306.1:1821100-1837367 GCF_030028575.1 Malurus melanocephalus
TAACCTCATCAGCTTTTTTTGAAAAGAAAAAAAATTTGAGCGCTTTTTGAGTTGAAACACCCGCCCACATTTTAACGGCAGAGATTTAAGGAGGCGCGGTGGAGTTCGGGCAGGAAGGCCTGCAGCCGCTCCCGCCCGCCCCTCGCCCGGCCCCGCCGCCGCCGCAGCTCCGCGGCGCCCGGTGCCGTCCCCTCGCCGCGCAACCCGGGCACGGCACTGCCCCGCCACAGCCAGCACAGCCCGGCTGCTTTTAGGAGGAGCGCTGATGAGGCCTAGGGGGGGAAAATGAAAGGAAAAGCTGGTTTTAGCAGCGGGAGCCGCCGCACCCCGGCGGGAGGAGCGGGATCGGGGGAGCTCGGCGGGCGGGAGGGCGGCCTCTGCCACGGCGCTGCCCGGAGCTTCTCCACGGCGGTCTCCACCTGCCCGCGGGGGGAGCGGAGCCGGTCCCGGTCCCGGTCGTGGCCCCTCCGCCCTCGCCCGGCACCCCGTGGGCAGCGGCTCCGCTCTCGGGGCCACCCCGGCAGCGGCGCGGGCTCCTCTCTCACSCTGAGGACAAGGTCAAGGATGAAGGGCCAATGTCAAGTTGTCTTAACGGTGGAAGGCGACCGTCCACGGCAGCACTCCCTGCTTCCCGCGTTTCTGGCGTCCTCGATTGATTTGAAAGTGCCATGTTGAGGGGGAACCGCGCCCGGGCACCGAGAAGACGCGAGGAYTTCGCTTTTCCTTCCCAGGGCGAAGAAGTGAGGATGGTACAGGACGGGGATGTCACCGCCTAACAATGTTTAGTGTCTTAAAGTGCTTTAATGGCCGGATTGTTTTAGGTTTCAGGGACCCTCGGAGGACTGAATTCTGCCAGGCGAACCCTCCGAGAGGTAAGCAGCAATGTCATGGCTCCCTGATAAGCACACGTAACCCATCGCTCACAGGGGCAATCTACACGTCTGTTTTTCTTTTTTTTTTTTTTTGCCACGGGAAGGTGATTTTAAATGTAAACAGGCGTGAGGCAGCTCGGGGAGGTGCGTTAGGAACCTGTGGTAGTTAGAGCTCGTCCGGCAGTGCCCTGCGGGCGGAACCTGCCGCTGGCAGCCGGGCAGGGGCTGGAGGTGGCCGGGGCCTGAGTCGGGGCCGCCGCCGTCCGACAGAGCCGGTTCTACAGGASAGAATCCGCAGCTGAACCAAGCCAGACTTCTGCATCTGGCTTTCCTCTCAGCTTCGGTTGTTTGCTCGCTTTGAAACTGTATTTTTCTGTACTGATTCCCCCACCCACGCTTGTTTGTGACTTTACGAAGGTGACAAGTGTGAGCTGCCTACACACGAWGCAGGGAAAACAAATTTGTTCATTTTATCAACTGACCCCCGCTCCCACTAAAGCAGGGAAAAACCGCTTATATTATTAAGGGCCTCTTTGTGGTACTTCTTGTCCATAAGTAAGAGTGCTTTTTTTCCCCTCCTTTTTTCATTTTTAAAAGCAAAAATATAAATTATAACTTCCTTCAAAGTKAGTTCTAGAAATATATGTATGCAAGTARCATCTGTTTATTCAAATATAGTTGCTTTTCTGCATAAAGAAGGAATTTATATGTGAAACTTGGATTATTCAGTTAGACGGCTTATAAATTACTTATTTGGTGACTAATCACTACCTAAAATCCATAGGCTTTGGTGGTGGTTACCTGTTGCTAATTTTCTGGCAGAATTAGACCTGCAAATCTTACAACAGTCTCATACTATTTTTTGTTGGTTTTCAGTTCAGAATAAAGCTCCCATCCTCTGTTAATCACGCCACATAGCAAAAAAAAAAAAAAAAAAAAAAAAGTTAAGTGAAGTGTAGCTGGGGTGCTGCAGGCCTCCTGCAAGTAAAGCTGCCCGGCCAGAAAATGCTGTCAAACTTCCTCTACCGTGTGGATCTATCAAAAGTCTTTGCAGAAAGCAGCTAGTTAATTCTCATAWTTTGCTCTCATGAGTGATAAAGATACTCCATTTAAATCAGAAAGATTTGTCCTGATGGGCTCCAGAATCAGCACCAAAAAAAAAAAAAATCCCAAAACCTTCTGGAGGGAGATGTTATTGCCAGGCGTTATAAGGAGTAAAATAATCTGCTCTCTAGTTTGGCTGACATTCGTTGGAGGACAAAACCCACCTCGAATGGCTCAGAGAGGCTGTGAGAAGGCAAACAGAAACTTAAGCTGTGACTTGAACATGAACTTCCTGCGATGTGGGGCACGTGCAGCTTTTCACCTTTTCTTCATGTTCTGGATGAAATCCTTCCTGTGTTGATCTAATATAGATATCATTTATTTAAAATATGACTGTAATAGACATGAACGCCCTGTAACTAATCTTGACAACATACCTATAGCTTCAATTCGTGCCAGGAATTAATTGGCTTCACTCCAATTTCTAAAACTAGCTTTTCAGCCTTTATTATAGTTACTCTCTAGTAATGTGTGGGTGGATTTGTTTGTAATTTAGCATAGGCTGTCCCTGGCATTGCACCATACCTCGTACTTAGTACAGAACTGTCTGTAACATTAAACTACGGAAAAAAAAAAAAAGGTGCAGGTGTGAGGGCAATTAATTTATCATCCCTCCGGTCGGTGGTGGGGAGCTCGAATTGTTCAGCTAACGTCAGCGGGCAATAAAAACCTTTTGGCGAGCCTTGCCAACATAAACTAGAGCAGGAGCACGGTAAAATATGAAATCCAGCTTMTCTGACACTGTGGCTTTGCATTTTAAGTGGCGTTTCCGTGTGGCCTCAGCCCGCCCGGAGACCCRGAACGCCCCCGCCAGACACGCAGCCCAGGCGCCCCGGAGCCCCCGCTCCCCAGCWGCGTCCGCGAACAGGCTCTAAACAATTCCCAGGGTTTCTCTTGGGATCACGGATTCTCCTGAATGCAGAGCTGAGCTTTCCCCGCTCCCCTCTCCGCACGCAGCGTTTGYCCGCGGCCGCGCCGGGCTCTCCCCGCAGCTCGCCCCGGGGCCAGCGGCGGCAAGGAGCTCCGCGAAATCCCCCTGGAACCCTCGCGGAAGGGAGAGAGAAACAATAAAGAACCCTGCTTTCTAAACCCGGCAAAATATCTTGATTCAAAGGCATCGTAACGTAGCGTTATTAGCTGACAGGAAAGCTGCTTGATGCATCTGTGACCTCAGCTACGACACTCACAGGACACTCCTACAAAAAACAGAGCAAAGTGTGTTGGATTAACTAGCAAATTCGTGACCAAATACGTGTTTAATGTCAGTGCTAAGGGGGTACATGAACGGCATCGGATTGTAGGAGGCAGACTTAGAAAGCATGAGTTACAGTTAGATTTGCATTACTTAAAGCAGGTTTATTCGCGGTATAGAATAGAATTGCAGCTTACAGTGCTGGAGTGCTAAGCCTGAGCGAGGGCCGCTGTGCAGATCACGGTGTGCTGGCTCAGAAAAACCTGTGAAAAACGCATTTTCTCCTTTTTGAGTCGAGTCAGAACCCGGGGGAAAAGCCGCCGCTCTCCTGGTGCGTGCAGTGCACCCCCCTCACCCCGGGGATCCGTCCGGGTCACTCGGCGGGCACCGTGTCACGGGGGATCGGAGGAAACGCGAACCGCGCCGGGACATCCGCTCCCGGTGCACGGAGAGAGGGATGGATGGGTGGATGGGTGGATGGATGGATGGATGGATGGATGGATGGATGGATGGATGGGTGGATGGGTGGATGGATGGATGGATGGATGGATGGATGGATGGATGGATGGATGGATGGATTCCCCGCTCCCGCACAGAGAAGCAGGGCCGCTCTCCGCCCGGCAGCTGCACCGGCCCGTTTCCGCGCACCGCCCGGGGATGGCTGCAGCCAGGTCCCCGCCGACGCGTTAGGCCGCAACCGGCGGCGGAGCCCAGCCGGTACACCCCGCGCCGCCGCCGGGCCAGGAGCCGCCAAGCCGCGGGACGGGCCGTGAGGATGTGTCCGCTGCCGAGGCCSCGGTGCGGCAGCTCCGGCCGGGCAGGGTGCAGGCCGGGGCTCCCCGCTCCGCTCCGGGGCTCGGGCTCCGCGCTCCCGGCTCCACACRGTCCCGCCCCCGGCCCCGGGAGCGCTTGACAGGCGAGCGGTCACGTGGCGGCCGCAAAGCGCCTCTTTGCGACCTCAATGACAGGCAAAATGTGCGACACAGGCGCTGTGGAGGCAGGCGGGGAGCGGCGCTGCCTCCTCCTCCTCCTCCTCCTCCTTCTTCTCCTCCTCCTCCTCCTCCTCCTCCTTCCCGGGCCAGCGGCTGAGGCAGCGCTGCCCGCTCCCGGCCCCGCTCCCGGCCCGCCGCTCTCCTGCCTCCTCCCCTCCTCGGCCCCGGGAGGGGCAGCCCGGGGGCGCCGCGGGAGCCCGAGCGCAGCGCGGCGCCTCCATGAGCTCCTGAGCTCCCACCCTGCCCCGTCCTCCCCGCGGCAGCGGCTCCAGGTGCGCGGGTCCGAGCAGAGCCGGGACGCAGCTGGCTGCAATGGCGTCCAACATGGACCGAGAAATGATATTGGCTGATTTCCAGGTAAATTTCAAGCCGCCGCCACACAGCGTTGGCCTCTCGCTGCTTTTCTCTTTCTCCTCGTTGCTGTGCTGCTTGTTCTTTGTGGGGAGGTCCGGGGTGGTGGGTGTGAAGCCCACCCTCTGAAGCCTCCGCTCTCGCTTTCCTTCTTTTTTATTTGTCAGAAATGGGGAGCGTGTGCCCTCTTCTCTCAAGGTGCGTGAACAAAATGTCTTCTTTAACTTAGAGAGTTTCAGTTTTTAATCAAYAAAAAAAAAAGCTTTTTCATCCACTTGGTTGTTCCTGCCCTCAGCAACCACCCAGGCCCTGGGACAGCTGTGAGGCAGCTCCCTTGGAAGAGGCAGATTCCAGGGAGGATACAAAACTCACCAGTCCAAATGATTTGTCACAGTGTTTGTAGTGAATCACTTGCTGGTACTACAGATTAGTGCTGAACAGAGGTGTTTCCATTCCAGCATCAACACTAAACTTCAGGGTTGCCTCAGCCCATGACTGTTTTGATGACGGTGAAACTCTTCCCACCCCATTCTAAACAACAACGTATTTGTGTCGAAAGGAGGAATATGCCCTTAGAAGTTGTTTGTTACCTTTCTTCCTCCCTACAAAAGGGTTGTAATTTAACTTCAGACTTCTAAGTCTTATTCCCAGAATAAAGTTTTCTTTTCAGTCCTTTTTTTTTTTAAGCTCTGTCCATTTGCAGTGGTTGATCTTACATGGATAGGCTCCTGGGTWTCTCAGATTGATTTGTAGAACTGCCACTGTATGTTCAGCTTCTTAAAAGACTGTTCTCCAGCTGTTAGCAATGAAACTATTTAATTTAGTGTATGACAAAAAGTAATCCCTTCATTCACTCTGTGTGTGTGTTTCTTTGGAGCTACAGGTAGGGTGACTGTAGTGTGCATTATGTAACTCCTGTTGCAAAGGCATCTGGTATCTCACTGATGTAACACATGGAGTTCCCAGCTGATAACAGGGAACTGTTATCCCTTTCTGCACCCCGATATCTGACACCCATATTTAGTCAAATGCTTCACAAATGTTACTGTATTGATATTACTCTGTTGTGCTTGGAGATATTTTTGTGTGTGTAAGGGATGACATCCTAGTGACATCCMAACTTTAGAGCTGGGATTTCATGAAGAAGTTTTTCCAAGAACAACACACYGTGTAAATGGGAACTGGGACCTCAATTGTGCATTCATACCCGTGGGGACAAATTCTTACGGGATCCCACATTATTACCTGAATTTACGCTCAGGAATCCCAGATGATGAAATTAATGGCTGGCAAATATAAGATTATTTTTTTAACAGAGTTTTCCATACAGATTTACACTTTCCAAGTGTTTTATGCTATTTTGCAGTATTGTTGTGCTTGGATTTTGAAACCATTAATAAAAGTTGTAAGAGCAACTGCATGTTTGGTACCATGAAGACACGTAAGTATCACTGCAAACYTGCAGGTGGGTGGTGGAGTCACAGAAACCAGTTTTAAATCATGGGTKGATGACATAATGTGTCTGAACCTAGGACACAGGAAATATTTTATCATCCAMCAGTCCTTATTTAAAAAGAGCCCAAACCTTTTCCTCTTGTATTTCAGCAGACAGCTTTTTTTTCTCTGTTTCATTGTGTTTCTTTTTAAAGATAATATCAAATGTCTACCTGATTTTGAAGCACTGAACTGTTAATTGTCATGCTGTTAAAGATTCAGATTAGTAAAGGACAATGTCAGTCATTATTAGGCCTTGTATCTTTAGACGTTACAAAACAGTAAAGGTTTTTGGGTTTTTTAAGTACTTGATGGAATTTGCCCTCATTCACTAAGAATTAAAAATGGAATATAAAACATTATGTGCAAAGTGATTCTGCATGATTTCCCCTTCTATGTTTTCTGTATCTTTTAATTAATAAATATGTTTCTCAGAGTTCTGCTGCCATCTTCTATGTTTATGTGAGGTATCTTGTTGAAGTATGTTGCACATAGTAAAAATTTCAAAAGCAATTCTTTGCAGTTTAGTTCAGCAAATCTTTGCTGAATTAAATTGGGAGGGAAGCTTCCATCACTGTTTCACCCTCACCTTTCCCAAGTTATATTTAAGGGGGAGTGAGTAGTGGTCTTCAAACTTCTAAAATGTGAAGGAGTTTTCTCTCCCCATAAAAAACCCCAAAAACCAGTGAAACCATAATGCTGCTGATGCTTGATGATTTTGTGAAGCTTTCATGGATTTACTTGGTATCTTCCAAAGTCATTAGGGATTTTGCCTTGGGTTTCAGCTAGAGCAGGAACTTGTATTGCATTTGTTTTTTTCTTTTTAGCTCTGATTGTTATAACAGGTTACTTCTCCATTCAGAGGTACTAAAGTGAAATACTTTCTGAAAAGTGTTTTGTACATATACATACACACACATAAACCCTTGGAATGTAATGAAATATTTTAAGTATGGAGTAAAACACAGTGAGTGATCTACCAAAATATTTTTTTGCGTAATGTCTCAAAACAATTTAAGCCTGTTCTGTGTGGTTTATAATTATTTTCTTTTCCTCTTCTTTTTAATGAGGCTTCTGTGTGCTACCCAGAGAGCACAAAATATGTATTCATGCATGTAGACTGTATAAGCAACCTGCCTAACTTTTCCTTCTTAGGCCCTCACTTAGGAAAGATTATGCAGAAGCTTTGCTTTGTACATGAGTAGTCTGATTGTTTTCAGTGGAAGTAGCTGATGTGGAGTTCAGCCCACAAACAAGTTTTAGCTTTTTTACTAAATGCAATTCAGAACTTCTCCACAAAGTGTCATTGGCATAAAGGAAAAACTCCGTAGGAAAAAACACAACAGYTTCTGTTTGTAGCATAAATTCTTCAAAAAGGTAGCTGCATGTGAATTGGTAAAAGAGTGATGCTGCATTGTAGTGCACTGGGGGAAATAAGGGCATATAATTTCTACCAATTTTTTAACAACTGTTCTTCTTTTCTTTGTTGTGTTTAACTGCAAAGTGTTCTTCCATCTCCACTGGGATACCCAGGTACTCGCATGATACACATCTACTCATGAGCTCTGCAATTTGGGGTCTACCTTTCATCATAAAGAAAACAGATTTTTTTTTTWAAATTGTAAAATTTAGTTGCACTGAGCTTCATTAAATTGACACAGATTGGTTTTCATTGCCAAAGTTTAACTTTGGGTATTGTCAGAAGTGCCAGATATTGATGTTTTTGCATGCTAGCGCTTTTGCTTTTGTTCTTACAGCTTCTGTTAGGATTGGAACTAAAATTAACAAGAATATCTTGTAAGTTATGTCCACGTATGGGACGCTTTTTTCATGCTACATGGTTGTCCTCACAACGATTCAAATGTAGAGTGGACCTAAGGGGGTTACAGTATTGTGAGASTTGCTGGCTCCTGTATGTCCGTATATTACAAAAATGTCTGACATGTGGAGCTTCAGAGGGAGATTTTTCAAAGAATTCACATTTTTTCATTGACCAAATAAGTAACTCAGGATTTGGTSAGGGTGGGAAGATTTCAGAGTGAAATGGCAAAACTCAAAAATCTTTGCTTTCATTGAGACAAGAGATTTCTAGTGTTTTTCTTCTTCCCTCTTTCATTTATGTTCACTGTGAAACCAAGATATGTGRTKTTTTTTCTTTTCCAGTGTTTTTTTWWAMWSKRKAWWAKASMMCWYTKKKGKGRKWYWCACAMAWATATATATATAAATGTCTTTWTTTTCTTTTTCAAGCTTCAACTTCATGTCAATCTCTTTCATAGAAACAGGTTTCTGAGAGGAGCAAGGGGGAATTGGGAAGGAAGAACCTTACTGCCATCAGTTGCAGAAAAGTGAGAAAGCATGCTAAATGATTGTGTTTTAAATTATAAAATTGATCATGATCATGATACATCAGTTTATTTTTTTGGTTTGTTTGTTTTTGAAGATTTAACCATAATTCATTCGACTTGTTTCCTTTTGGAATGGTGAAAATTAAAGAAACTGGAGTATCTTTTCACCTGGAGGTTAACATAGTGGTGTTAAATAACTGATAAAGTTTTGGGGKTTTGTTTGCTTGCTTTGCTTGTTTGTTTTTGTTCCTGTCTGCTTCAGCCCTGTAGAAGATTATCTCAGTTGTGCACACAGTTTTTACTGACAATCTGTGTGCAGAATTTATGTGTGTATTCTTATTTTTTTAAAGATGCTAAGTGACTTTGCTTTCTTCTGTATGTGTTGATGTGGTGGCTCAGGTTTTCTGTCATTTTAAGTTACTGCCAGCATAAAAATTTGATGGGTGGAAAAGGTAGGCAGATACAGGAATAACTTAAGTTTAAGTACCCTTGATTCTGGCCCTGGGCTGTGACTTACAGTGGGTGCTGGAAAGTGTTTCAAACCTTTCTGTAAGAATAAACCATGTGCTGTGGGTTCTGAACAATTTTCAAACTTGATGAGATTGAGATTAATACTGGTTTCTGAAAGAAAAAGGTGTGTTTTGTCATTAAGGCACTGGGGCAGAAAGGGCTGTTCTTGGTTTTTTTGCTGTCTTTCAGTGGAGTGTTTGGGAATTTGGAACAACATCCTCAGCCAAAGATAGGTGCTGAAGAGAGTTTCAGTCAAAGCTTAAACATAAGCTGGAGGACATCTTCCAAAGATAGAAAGTTCTTGGAGGCCTACATTTTCATCAGAAGGTCTCCCTAAATATCTGGGTTTACCTGTGTTCAAATCTGAACTTAAACCTCAGTCTTAYTCAAACCAAACCCCTCTTTTGTGTGGCCTCTCTGTAGAATGTGGAATGCAGAGGGTGCTGAACTAAGCTCTCCACAGTAGCTGCAAGGAAATCCAGTTCTCTGGAGACTGGAAATCAGGGTCTGGGATAGATCAGGTTTGTTTACTGATACCTTCCTACTGGGTATCTTTAGTTAAAGGTGGGCACTGCTGGGTTTCTAATAGTCAGGTGCCCAGATGCTCAGAGCTGCTTTTCCTGGCCTGTTTTAGTAGATATAGGTTACTGTATCTTCAACCAAATTTTAAAATAGGTAACAGGACTGTTTTTCAGTGTAAAAAAAGAGGACTTTAGGACACCATAGAATGTTGAAATTCATACTGATGAGACCTGTTAATTTGCATTTTGATTAGAATTTGTTCTAATCCTCGTTGGATTTTATCACATAATTTTGTGCATTACACAGTCAGTAACACCTTTGGAACTGGTAGCTGGACCTCTTGGTTTGGAACAAATTGGTTTTGTTTGCTGTAAATGGCCTTGGGGCCAAGRGACACGATAACAACATATTGCATGCTTAGGGTGTTCTAGCTCRCTTATTGCCTTTTTCATTGTCTGCTACCAAGGCCATCACTTCTATTTATTTATTTATTCTTTGTGTGTTTCTGCAGTTTCATTTCTTTAGTTWTGTTTATGTAATCCCAAAGTTTCAGGTTTATCAGAACAAAGCTCATTTGATTTACTGGCTTTAAACTGAAGGTGAGGTGGTTTCCAGAGTCACAAATAAGAAATTGTTTTCAAAACCATAAAATGCTGGATATTCCCATTGATAGCTCTTCTTGGAAAAACTGGCTAATTTCTCCTATGTAAGGGCAGGTAGTTAATTACAAATATTAATTGATTATAATAGAAGAAATATCATASTATGATTTGTATGCATTACAACCCTGCCGTAGGAACCAAGCCAATTTACGACTGGAGCACCAGTTTGTCTTTAGAAAGAGTTTTATTCTGTTTTTTTTCATTCAACTACCTTGAAAAGATTCTTCACATCATAGTAATCATGTCACCATTTCCATTGGCCCATTCATATAGGTATTTGGGTTAGTAGGTCACTGAAACAGATTGAGAGGTGGTAGCTGTAGGATCCTTTYTCAAATGCCATGACAACCAATACCAGTTACAATATCAAAATTATTAATTATATGTAGACCCAAAGGCTAGGAATGGGTTTTCATTGAAAGATAATGTGAAAATTATTTGTCATCTTGAAAATAAYGCATGGTTAGTATTTCGTGGTTAGCAAGGATCACTGACAGTAACTTTTACACTTACTGTACATTTACACTTACTGAGTTCATATTTCTGTGTGGAAGAAGGTGTGGGAGAGGATGAGCATTTGAGCCATTTGCTACGTGTCTTAAGGGGTCTTGAGATTCTCCCATCTTGAGAATGTTGTATTTGAACTGGAAGGCCTGAAAGGGTAGAATTTTCCTTTTTATTTGGGCAGTTCTTATGGTTCAGTTACCATTGCAAGCCTAGCATTTCATTCACTTCCATAGTAGAAGCAGGAGCTAGCTTTTGAAAGGAACTACTTGGCATATCTYTGATAGGAYTTCCTACTTTTCTAGTCAGTGAATRAATTTGTGCATATGTGGGGCAGCCATTAGATGAGTCCTTTCCTTTAACTACTGTAAGAACTAGTATAAAAAAGCCTGGGGAAGTACCTAACATTTTACTCGTCCYTCATTATTTGGATGAAAGGAAATGACATGCTTACTGGCTGGATTGATACCTACTAATTAAGCCCATTTTTTAGAGTTGACTAGTTAATGTGCAATTGTAAAAAGAAACTGCTCAAAGAGGAAATCAAAGCCCTTATGTATGCATGACATGTTGTTTGGTCTATCGAAATAGTCATCTGCTGGTCCTCTRTGTCTGACTGGTTGAGCAGGTCTTTGTTCCATGGCAGTAGTTATGCTTTCAAAAGATAATTCATTAAAGCTGAAGTTCTWAAGAGACATTTTGAAACTAGACCAGAGTACGTTAGCCCTTGGGTTATTTTATATAGGTTTCATATTTTATCTATTGCAGGAAACAATTTGTAAAGACAAGAACACTGAAACTGAGTCACTTCTATTATTTTTTTTTTCTAAAGGTCAGGTTGTTTGTGTGAGCAAATACCAAAGGTGCCATATCAGCTCAGATCGAAGACCTGGCTGGCCTAATGTCTCTTCTACAGCAGTGGCTGGTCCTTGGGAAAGAGCTGAAAGAAACAGGATGTGAATGGATTTGCCTCATCCTAGTTTCTGGAAGTCAGCATTTTAAAAGCATTATGATGGGGTTTGTTGTAAAACTTTGGGAATAARCTGTGTCAGCTTGAGTTAGTCTTGTGTTCTTCAACTGACTGAGTTCCTGAGAGACAGTTGAGTAGTTTTGTGATATGTGAGTTTGCTTTTCCTCAGTGTGTCGTATACACATACATAGTAAGTCTATTCTGGATACTTTATTGGAACTTCTGCTGTTTCTGATTAGTGACAGAAGTCACATTTGAACTGTWGGAATCTTAACCCCTTCTGGTTTGCACCACAGTAAAATGCACCTAAAAACTCAAGTCAGCACTGTGGGAATGTGGTGTTGATTTCGCCTTTAATCAAGACTGATATAAAGAGCAGTTTGCTGTAAAAAACTTTTATTTAAGTTCCTTTAAAATTTTGGAGACTGTCACAAATCTAGTGGTTTGTTCTAGAAGTCTCTGCTGACATTTTAGGATGAGAGTGTTTTCTGTACAGATCAGCTGTGTTACAGGATGGTCCCTTAAATTCCTCAGTTGTGCACAAAATTCATGTTGCTTTTCTGATATGCYTTTGCCTTCTTTCAATACTTTTATGGTCCCATTGTCAGGCTTTCTTGTCCTGATGCTTTTAAAAGCTTATATATTTTTAATGTCTTTAGAGAACTGTTTTTTGTTTTTCTTTTATTTTCAGCACTTGTTGGCTTGTGTTATTGGTATGGCCTTTGCTTGGAGTTTGAATGTGCTTCTATTTCCCTGTTGGTTTTGGCTGGGGTAGAGTTAATTTTCTTCCCAGTGGCTGGTGTGGGGCTGTTCTTTGGATTTGTGCTGAACACAGAGTTGATAATACGGAGATGTTTTTGTTATTGCTGCACAGGGTTTACACAGAGCCAAGGGCTTTTCTGCTTCTTTTACTGCCAGGCTGGGGGTGCACAGGAAGCTGGGAGGAGACACAGCTGGGACAGGTGACCCACACTGGCCAAAGGGATTTTCCAGACCACATAACATCATGCTTAGTATATAAAGTRGGGGGAAGAAATAGGAAGAGAGGATGTTTGGAGTAATGGTGGTGTTTGTCTTTCCAAGTAACCACTACATGTGGTGGGGCCCTSCTCTCCTGGAGGTGGCTGAACACCTGCCCAGCCATGGAAAGCAGTGAATTATTTCCTTGTTTTGCTTTGCTTGTATGGGTGGCTTTGCTTTACCTACTAAACTATCTTTATCACAAGCCATGCATTTTCAGCTTTTACTCTTCTTATTCTCTCCCTGGTCCCGCTGCTGGGGCTGTGAGTGAGCTGTTCCTCGGGGCTTGGCTGGAGCCAATTCCAGTCCCTTTTCCAGGTTTTGAAAAATATGTCTGTTCCTTGCTGTCCTGTTTTTTACAAAAAATAAAAAGTGTTTGTAGAATGCTGACTAAATTTTTTTTGTATGGATTAGTAGTCTTCCCTTGTGTGCTTATCTATAAAGTGGCTTTTGTTTATTCTTGAGTTGTTTTTGAAGTTCTGCTGCTTTTGAGACAATGAGGAGAAAGGAGATGAGTGCAAATGTCAAGTCAGCAAGTGTTTGTTTGACCCATGCAATTATTTTCTTTTTTCCATCAGTTTTTCTTATGTGATACTGTAAGAGTAAAATGATTCAGGAAATCTTGGAGTTTTGCCTTGACTGACACACTTAATGAAAGTACTAAACAAACACAGAAACGTTGGGATAATCCTRACTAAGACATTTTTTGTAGTTGTTGGGTAAAGGCTGTCTTCAGTCCTCAGGAAAGACAAATGGGTTTGGTAGTGTGGAGTAGTAATTAATGGGTAGCAAGTTTTGGTTTGTTTTTTAATTCAGTTTGACCACTGCTCTTTGTATGTAGTGTGTGTGGCTTAAACACTGGAGTGTTAGCATGGGGCTTGGGAGGTTTGAGTTCATGGCTTGGCTCAGCTCGTGGGCTTCCTAGGGATCTGCCTTCGTGGTATTCTGGRATCAGAATTTGCTCCAGAGTCTTGAGAGAGTTCAGAGTCTTCTGGAATCCATTTGAAAGTGGTTAGTGTGGTGCCGAGTTAGTTAGTTCTGCTGAGAAGTGGTTAGAGCTTCGTGCTACCAGTCCAGACTTTGTCCCCTGCCTGCTTTGTTTGGAAGGCTTGCAGTCATCTCAGAGCGTGGGCAAAGTTCACTCCTGTCTGCTTGGTAGCTATAGGTTGAAATGTCTTCTGTGACCTTCAGAAACATTATTTTTTCTTCTCTCCTCTGCCTCCACGCTTTGCTTAAGGGGATGCTCAAATAGTAGAATGATGAAACTTGTAAATAGTTGGGTGTGGGAGTTGAAATACATTGGGCAAACTTTATCCTGGCATATTTGCCTAAAACCCTTTCTTGATTTCTGATGCTGGTAAGTAAATTAGCTTGTTTTGRACAGCTGGTGAATCTGCTTAATTTTTACCAGATGGTCTTCTGAGTTATGAAAAAACAGAGAAGCATTCTTATCTCTTCAGTTRGATGCTTGTAGTAGGTGACCTTTCAGTCTGTGTCTTGGTCGATATGCCTAGATGWTGTTTTTTAGGTGTTTGTCTGAAACAGAAGTAAAAGTTAATTTAATAACCACGGCTGACTCATAGTAAGAACAGTCTCGATACAGCAGTAGGGTTGTTGCAAGTTTAGATAGGGCAGGGATGTCACAGAGGGGTGTAGCTGATGCAGTCTATGGGGTTGGTCCTGAGAYAGGCAGGACTCTGGGATGAGAAGAACTGAGGTGTCAAAAAATCTCAGTTGTGAGTGTCTGAATGTGCTGCATCTCTTGGTAGCCCAGAAGGGAGTTACACAGACATCCTAAATTTGATAYTAAGGTACTAAAGCTTTACTGGCTTGGCTGGGCATATTGGCTTAAACTTTGCCTGTTTTGGGGAAAGAAGTGCTACACTTTGTTTCAGCAGCTTTGAATGATCACCATTGCAACAATGTATGTGTGAATTTAAAGAAAATTTTCTGACTTATTRATATGTCACAGGTGAATTAGTGTCCTAAATCTTTCTGGGTTTGGTGGACTTCTAGCAGATACAATCTGGAGCYACCTTTCATGCTTTATAGACTTGATAATTATCCGTGATTACTGAGCCATTATCCTCATAATGGATAGAAAAAGGAAGCAAAGTACTATGTTTGACTCCATTACAGGAAACTCAGGGTTGGGTTGTTTAAAAATCTTTTACACAGAAACCTGATTTTTGCTGGAAATGCTTGGAAAGGGAATTAAGGATTTTTCTAGAAGAAGTAGAAGCCACAGAGTGGGCTGCACTAGTGTTCCAGGAGACTGAGGGAGGCCATTCTTTCACCTGGTMCTGGTGAGACCACTGCTACCAGGCACATTGTGTTCAATATCAGTCACTCCATGGACAGAACAGAGCAAGTCCAGGGAAGGGTTACCTMGGAGGGGAGGAGGCTGGAGCAGTTTGGTGTGAAAGGTGATGTCAAAGGAGCTGGCTTTGTGTAGCCAGGTAGAGAAGGCTACAGGAGGATCCAGTTGCTGTCTCAGCTCTACAGTGGGTGATAAAAGACAATACAGAATCAAATTTCTCTTGGAGTTGCACAGTCTGAGGGTGAGAGGCAGTGGATTTAGTTTACAGCATGGGAAATTATGATTAAATACAAGGAAAAACCAATTCTTAGGGAAAGTGGTGAAGCGCTGGAACAAACTGCCCASAGAGGCTGTAGACTCCCTGACTTTGGAGATATGCAAAACCTGGCTGGGAGCTGAAGTGTGTCTGTGAACTCTCTGGTTGTAACTGGAGAGGTGAATAAAACAGCAAGGTAAATTTTGGCTATGTTACAGAGGAAGTGTGCAAGGAGATACAGCAAACAATATTAGTTGTCTCAAATGCTGCTAATAACAACTCTGAGTGGTTTGTTGTTTTTAAGCTGCTGACCTGGGGAATTCAGCCGTCCTTCTGAGCAGGTYTGTGGCCTGGACTGAAAGTTTTACGTTCTCTTAGTCTCTCTTATCTTTTGGAGAGTTAAGTTACCCAAGGGATAGTGAATTGATTTTTAACAATATATGTTCTTTGCCAGCATTTCTGATTTCTCTTTGAAACCTCATATATCTTTATGAAATAGAGCAAGGCAACTAGAGCTATCTAGTGATAAAAATTTATTTGGTGCTTTCAAAGGTAAGCACTTCCTAGGGTGCTGTTCTGTGCACTTGCAGGTGTGTTAATGCTGACCTCCTGAGCTTTTGTAGGATATCCCAGAGGGGGAAAGCATTTCTTTCTAGGTAATCTGACCTGTTGGTGCCTTCATGTAGTTTCTTTGGGCATTGTAGCTTTGGATAAGCATTGAAATGATGGACTGAACTACAGAGTTTTTTTAATCTGTTACAGGAGTCAGTGGCGCACAGTGTAATTCACAGCCGACTGTCTGCCTGGTTTTAATGGGCCTCAGCCTGTTGTACAGAATGCTCTAGGCCTAGATTGGGTTAGCTTAGAGATGGTCCCTTCTTGGAGAAATTACAGCTACTGCTGGCAGCAAAAGGAGATAGGAAATTGTTCAACAGGAATGTCGAGCGAGACTTAAGTCCTCCATATCCAGCTACTGCTGTTAGGCCAAATGTGGCCTTTTGGATCCTTTTTCTCGGCGAGAAGGGGAATGGTGCCACAGGTGAGAGACTCTCCTGCCTTGCTGCCAAGCGCCATTTGCTCCCAGCTCCTGTGCAGCAGCTGCCATCCCCTGTCCGTGAGGGCAGCGGTGGCCTGGCTGTGTGTTTGGGGCAGC
>NW_026623306.1:1837552-1905052 GCF_030028575.1 Malurus melanocephalus
CTGGCTGTGTGTTTGGGGCAGCGGTGGCCTGGCTGTGTGTTTGGGGCAGCGGTGGCCTGGCTGTGTGTTTGGGGCAGCGGTGGCCTGGCTGTGTGGGGCAGCAGCAGCAGCAGCAGGTGTGTGCTGCTCTCCCCCCTGTGCTGCAGCATCAGCCCTGCAGGAACAGCCCGGCTCTGTATCAGGATCAGCCCTGCAGGATCAGCCCAGGTCTGTGTCAGGATCAGCCTGGCTCTGTGTCAGGATCAGCCCAGCAGGATCAGCCCTGCAGGAACAGCCCGGCTTTGTGTCAGGATCAGCCCAGGTCTGTGTCAGGATCAGCCCAGGTCTGTGTCAGGATCAGCCCTGCAGGAACACCCTGGCTCTGTGTCAGGATCAGCCCTGCAGCATCAGCCCAGCAGGTTCAGCCCGATTCTGTGTCAGGATCAGCCCAGCAGGATCTGCCCGGCTCTGTGTCAGGATCAGCCCTGCAGGATCAGCCCTGCAGGATCAGCCCGGCTCTGTGTCAGGATCAGCCCAGCAGGAACAGCCCGGCTCTGTGTCAGGATCAGCCCAGCAGGATCAGCCCAGCTCTGTGTCAGGAACAGCCCAGCTCTGTGTCAGGATCAGCCCAGCAGGATCAGCCCAGCTCTGTGTCAGGATCAGCCCAGCTCTGTGTCAGGATCAGCCCAGCAGGATCAGCCCAGCTCTGTGTCAGGATCAGCCCGGCTCTGTGTCAGGATCAGCCCGGCTCTGTGTCAGGATCAGCCCGGCTCTGTGTCAGGATCAGCCTGGCAGGATCAGCCCGGCTCTGTGTCAGGATCAGCCCTGCAGGAACAGCCCAGCTCTGTGTCAGAATCAGCCCAGCATGATCTGCCCGGCTCTGTGTCAGCATCAGCCCTGCAGCATCAGCCCAGCAGGAACAGCCCAGCTCTGTGTCAGGATCAGCCCTGCAGGATCAGCCCAGCTCTGTGTCAGGATCAGCCCGGCTCTGTGTCAGGATCAGCCCGGCTCTGTGCCAGGNCAGGATCAGCCCGGCTCTGTGCCAGGATCAGCCCGGCTCTGTGCCAGGATCAGCCCGGCTCTGTGCCAGGATCAGCCCGGCTCTGTGTCAGGATCAGCCCAGCTCTGTGTCAGGATCAGCCCTGCAGGAACAGCCCAGCTCTGTGTCAGGATCAGCAGTTGTCCCTCCAGCTCTGCCACCCAACAACTGCCTGGATCCTGCAGCAGGTGCCGGGGAACAGCTGCTGCCAGATGGGGAAGGCAGCTGCTTCCCTGGGATGGGGAGGGAGGCTGAAGTCTGTGCTGTCRAGCTGGGGTGTCACAGAGGGTCTCAAAGCCCAGATCCAGCTGTTACAGCTGCTGGGGTCAGACCACCCTGCAGGGGATTTAGAAGAGCGCGTCTGTCATCTGCATTGCAGCTTTCTGGAAGCAGCTYCTAGGTTTATCCCAAATTCCTTGAAGTCTGTCTGCCCTCACAACTTTTTTCCTACTGAGTTGTTTCCTCAGTAACTACTTTGCTTCTTTTATTAAGGTTAAGGTTACTGTGCAAGGATGGSACCCCTAATGGTTGCCTGTGAAACATTCTGAGAGTAAGGTCTCCATCACGAAGAGGATATGAAGCTACCTGGAAAAAAATTTCGGAGAAGCACTCTGAAATTTTATTCTGTGCAAATCTCTTCTGCCTTCTGGAAACATTTACCTCTGCTGGAAAAGTGGGATGMGAAGAAAGTTGTTTTAACATTCAGTAACAATAACTTTATTTTCAAAGTCTGGTTTTATGTATTCAGTACACAACAAAAGTTTTCTCATCTTCACATTCATTTTCCTCTTGTGTGGTCTGAAAAAGCACAGAAATGAYGGCAGAGTCTCTGGAGCTGCTGTGAAGGCTGAAAATGCTATCCTAGATTTACAGGAAATGCAGAGAGGAGGAGAAACTTGATCTACCTTTTCTTCTCCTTTGTCCTCCAAAAAAATTTCTTTTGTTTCTTTCTGATGTGTAGAGGTCTACGAATCAGTGAGCCTTCAAAGTTTTTCTCTTTTCTGTGGTGGTTTGTTTCTTTTATCTTTTGATGACTTAGAGATTGTGCTGGTTGTTGAYTGAAACAAGATTTAGTAGTATTCAGGTAGGAATTTACTTTTAAAATATTTAATRCCTTCTGTTAAGGAGAAGGCATGAAAATAAAGCTGAATAAAATCTGAATAAAAAACAATATCTCCTCAGCCCTTCACTTTACTTGCTTAGTAACAAAGGTGCATCTTTAGAGCTCATCTGCTTTTTTATATTTTGAAGGACTTTTTCACTTCTGTTTCTGCACAGATGTAACTTTTTTTTCCCTTTTTCCTAGAAAAGTTTTGTTTGTTTGTTTCTTACTTGGGTGGAATAAAAGGAATAAACATGAGGAWAAAAATCTTTATGTGTTGTAAATAATTAAATGCTGTGAATTCTAGTCTRCCTTGCCAGGTAAGTAAGGCATAGWACCCTRAGGTGCCAGGTGTCCCTTGAACTTATACCAATGAAACAATTCCAAATGTAATGAAAATAGTCAGGTAACACTGAAAGAAGTCCATTAAAAAGAGCTCTTACAAATATGCAAGCCATAAGAAAAGCTTAAATCATCCCTTGCAATTAGGGACAAGAGACAAACCCATGAGGAACCAGACTTTGTTAAGTCTTTTGCTCACAGAACCTGCTGGTTTCCGTGTGCCTTTCCCTAAGGAAAASAAAGGCAGGAGCAGGCCAGGGTGTTCTGGGACAAATCTGTCACTACAGAGCCTTTGACGTCACGTCACGCTTGCCAGTGAGGGACTGCCTGTCTTGTGTGCTTAATTTCTTAGGGAGAATCAAAGACATGCAAACCAGAGGATTTTCTTTAATTTAGCTTGTATGACATGATGCAGGTACAAGGAAGCAGCTTTAATTTTCAGTTGATGGGGTTTTTTTGGTCTTAACTGATAGCTTCTGACTTGATACAGGGATTTGTATGTTGTAGTGTCTAGTGTCTGAATGTTGAACTAGTGAAATACAGTAAAATTCTAGATAATCTTAGTTTGCTGCAGCTCTGACATTAACAGTGTGCCGGGGAAGGTCCTGGAATGTCTGTTTTGTGATTATGTTGATGTGTAGCACTCWTTATTTCACTGTTCAAAGTCTGAAATGTTTGTTTTCTGTTTTATTGACAGCTAGCAAAAATGGCCCATCTGGAAAGTGAAATCTTAGTTTAAGAACTCCTAAATATCAAATATTGAAAGGGATTATAAAACKCAAAGATTTTGACCAAAACTGTTTGTCTTGGCTATTAAGAATTATGATAATTTTTATTTTCAGCTGGTGTGTACATCTGTCCATTCTTGTTACCCACTGACTTTGCATTGCTAAATGACCAAGAACAGGCTTCTGTTTTATATTGTAAATCACCAGCAAGATGATTTAGGAAGGATGCAGACCCACAGGTGAAATGGTTGTTTAATTTCTCTGCCCTCACTGGTGATTTAACTCCTTTCACTGTGTACTCTGGCGGAAGGATTAGCTAATTTTGTTTAGTTTAGCTCAAAATAAGAGTATGCCAAAGTGAACTGAATTAATTTGCAGTTAGTGTGGGCTGAGGGTGGACAGTGGCAAGTCAGCAGAGCTGCAGGGRTGATAAAAAGAGGGGGCAACTAAAAACAGTGTTTGAGTCCTGAATTGTAGGTACCATCTTCTCAGCTTCATCTGCACAGCTCAGGGGTGAAAACAACACGTTGTTGGTCAAGTTTTTGTTGTAGGTTGGAACACAACATAGTTCTTWAAAAGGTTGTGCAGATTTTGCAGGGCTGACAAATGAGAAATAGTAACTATTTCTGTAATGACTAGATTAAGTGTGTTTCACTCAAATGTAAACAGAATCAGACTGTCAGAGTTTTTTTTTTTTGTTCTGCAGAACTTTTTCTCAAAGTAAGATTTTTACAGCAGAGCTTTTGCTATCAGTTCCAGTGGCAGGTTGATGGTAGTATGAGCCCTCCTGTGATTTCAGAAATGACAAACTCAAGCCCTGTACTGTTCAAATTTACCTGGCATAAGCATATAAAAATGTATAAGCATTTGCTAGGGATTGTGTTGAAGTGTTGTCTCATTTTTAACTTAAGAGGTAACTGCAGGAAATAATGGAAAAGAAGGAAAAATTATGTTTCTGAATAGCAAAGTGGTGTTTCTGTAGCATTCCCAATGTGAAGTGGGTGAAATTCAGTATTAACACAGCATGCTCTGAAATGGAAGAAATTTTGTCGTGTTGCAGAGAGGATCAATCTGGTCATGAGAGCATTGTGTAGCAATAGAAACTGCTGCCTCCCCTCTGCAGGCAAAATTCTCCATAATTTCATCTTGTGGTCCTTGTGGTCCTTCACACTGGTCCATTCTGTGTTGACATACTGCAGGTAGTGCTTTTTAAGGGTGGAATTTTTCAGTAWTGAATTTGGGAAGAGAGAATTGGCCTTGAATTTCTCTGTGATTTGTTCTTTTTATGTCTTCATTGTTGTAAACTGGGAGAAAAGTAAGAACATGGGAAATATATGACCTGATGTCTTTTTATGTCTTGGGAGAAAAAAAGTGTCTGCTTAGTCTTGTTCTTTTATGACTTGAAGGGACTCAGGAAAACTGATCTGTTTGCTGCTGCTATCTAGCTCTGTATTATTACCATTAAAAGGCTTGGRTTTTTAATTTTTTTAATGCATTTTTATATAAATGTTTTATATAACTGTGTGGCAGAGCAGAAGGAACAGGATCRTGTTTCAGATCTTGTAAAAGTCTGAACTCCTCTTGTGTGTTCGAATACAGAGCATGGCTTTGGTTAGGATGAAAGATAAATTCCGGGAAGAAATGTAACTGTTTCCTTTTTTCTCTTCTGGTAAAATGTATCTGATCTGCTTCAGCTTGAATGGTAGCAAATATGTGGCAGAATGAATAGCAATGCTCTGCCTACTGAAGTTGAATAGTTGAAAAAGTTTGGGTGTCAAAAAAAGGCAGCAGGATGCTGCGTCACAGTTTTTATTGAGTGGAGGTGCTCTTGTATTTAGAATTCAGCTCCATTTAAAATACAGTTTTGTGGGGGTTAGCATTGCCTTAACAGTGCCACTGTGTTGTGTTTCTTGGCCTAGGGGAAGCCAGAGTATAGGGCTAGAACATGAAGGTTTTTTGTGCTTCCTTTTAAAGTAGTAAAAGTGCTTCATGGTTTTGAACCTAGAATTCTCAAAACACCTTTATGGGACAGCACCAATGTCCTAATTTTACAAATAACTACTTTGTCTTGCTTCCCTAGRTGGCTTGCTCAAGGTTACACAGGAATCCTCTGGTGGAACAGGGAGTTATATCTAAATGTTTGATGTTTAATACTTGAAGTCTGGTTTCTGGATTATCCTCTCATAACAAAAATGAAAGACCTRTGCCTTTCCTGTCATCCTGCTGAAATTAATTGAATTATAAGTATTAATACTCTGCTTTTGATCAATGCTTCTAATTCTGTTTACTGCTTCTTTTTATTTTTAGGCATGTACTGGTATTGAAAATATTGATGAAGCTATAACRTTGCTTGAACAAAATAACTGGGATTTAGTGGTAAGTATTCTGAGAAAATGACTTCATAGATCAGCCCCACGTAACAGTGACACGGCATCTTGCTGAGACAGCTGGGAGCTTTATTTCAAATTTGGGTGTGTCTGGTGGCTGGGACAAACAGGTTGTTGTGTGCTGGTCTGTTAAAGCCTCATCACCAAGTAAACGTGACCCYGTAAATGTTGTACAAACCCTGCTCTGCTCTGGTTGTCTTCAGGCTTTTAAAATTTCTTTCTTGTCCTTGAAATCCACATTTCATACTGTGTTTAATTTCCTTTTGCCATCATTTGATAAGAAGTGTTATGAAGGGTAGCATTTGTAGAAGAAGACCTGTGTAGACACGTGGGTTTTTGAGGATTTAGGTTCCTGTGGAAGAAGTGGAAGGTAAAACAACTTTTTCAAATTTTCATGTGCTTTTAGTTTAAAATCAAGATTGTTGCTCTTCTGTTGTTGGTGTTTATGCAGAATTGAGTCAGGTGATTAAAGCCATAACTTTATTTAGGTTTGGTGCTATGCAGACACCTTGAAATATAAACACAAAACCCAGCAAACATTCGCCCTGAGAAAACCTCTCATCTGTTTTGTAACAAGGTTCAGTGTGCTGAGAAATAGGAGGAAACCAAGAAAACCAAGCAAAATAGTCTTAGGTATTTTAATACTCTTCATAGGATTAGTAAATAAARAAGCCATTAATCCAATTTCTTAAGGTTTAAAAGTGTAAAATACAACAAACCTAATTAAAAAGCAAGTGATCTTCCTTGAAACTGTAAAACATTTGATTTCCTCCTTTTTTTTTTCCTTTAAATAGATGAACTTTGGACCAGTCCAAAGTATCAGAAAGTTATTATTAAAAAAAATAGATTTTCCAAAATTGGCTGTGGATATAGTTTCAACTGTAACCTATTGTAAAAAGCCAGTACATACTCCTGACACTTGAAACTATGTGTTAAGATGAACAGAGTCTATTTTGCAACGTCAGGGTGTAAGCAAGAGTGAGATGGCAGTGAGCAAAAGGGAGTGTCTGTCATCAGTGGTTTCAAACAGAAAAACCCAGATGTTTGTTGTCACAGGAGGGGAGTTAAAACATCTTTTATCACAGGAGCTTGTTGTGACATGGCATGAGCTCTTTTGAAAATTCAAATGTTTATTGGAASGCAAGGAATAGCCTCGTGCATTGTGTTCATTGTGAAGTTCCCAGTGCAATCCATGAGGTGCACTGGATGTGGTTTTGGGGGATTTGTAAATTGTGTGCATTACAGTAAATACTCAACAGGTATGGTTGAATGAGAAATCTTTCATGAAAAATGGTGAGAACAGATAAGTCTCTTCTGAGACACCAGGATGAGCAGAAAGCTCATCCTCAGAGTGAAGTATCTAAAGCTATGGAATGGGTGTGAAAACAGCTTTAAATACTTAATTTTATTAGTGATTACTAGATGATCTAGAAGTAGAATATAGAGAGTAAAGAAGTAATGACCCAAAAGTGCAAGCTTAAAAAAAGCATAGGGAAAGAAAAGATRGAAAATTAGGGATGCAAGAGGTACCTGAGAAAAGTACATGGTTTTTGAAATAGGCAAAAGGTGAATGAGAGGAATGTCTATGAAAAGGAAATGGTAAGTTGTAGGAAAAAAAAATACTGAGGAGAGTGTAAGTGAAGAAAATGCCCTGAGGGTCTGTCACTAGTAGGACACTGGCTCATTTTTATTAAAAGCAGCCTTCTTGTGAAAAAGGGAGTGGGAGTGAAAGCCAWATCCTGCTAATCTAATAGGGAGATAGAAGAGTGAAGGAAGAGAAGATTGAAGAAATGAGGTTGCTGGTTTCAGAGAGAAGCAAATATCTCCAAGGGTTTTTAGCATTTCAAAAGTGCTTGAAGAAAGGCTCATGACTTTGGAGAAAGGATGCATTTTTTGGTTTGGAATTAAAAGTGTACAATCCACGTGTGGTGGGTCTTGGAGTTTTTTTAGCTGAGATAGAGAATTAAAGAAATCCTTTAGTTTGACACTGAGTATGTCATTCCACTCAGAACAATTAAAAAAAGAAATTTAAAAAATGTTTTTGATTTCTATGGTAAACAAAATTTGTAGGACTTGGTTCACAGATCATGAATGGAATAGTGAAGTAATGATGATTTTGGTAAGGGTTCCTCTGCCATCCTGGTGAGAGTTCCTCTGCCATCCTTTGGCCCCCAGTGTTAGGTAAATKGGAAGAACATAATTTCTCTCTTCTCTAATTTCACTGTTTTTTGGTGCATGTTATTCAGAAGTTTTTAAATGTTGATTCCTTTACTTCCATGATGTTGGAAGTAAAACCAGAAGTCAGTATTTGATGAGTCAATCTTCTGTGAGGCACCCAGGCTAATAAGTAGAAAGCTTAACAAGTTCCATTAGGATGTCATCAACCAAAGTTCAGGGGCACTTCTGCAGCAATCGGGGGAAAAACCAAAACCATAAATTAAGGAAGTTCTTGTCTCGAAGAGATTGGTTACTTGCTATTCACTCAGGCTGTCTATATCTCAGTTCCATGTTCCTGTTTGGGGAAAAAAGTGTGCGTTATCAGAGGCTGTGCTGCAGACCCAGGTTGAAGATTCCCTTGGGCACCTGTTGCTTCTTGAACTCTCTGACACTCAGCTCAAGGGCGTTGTTATTTCTCTGGGACTTCAGCCAAAACAACCAAAAGCAAGTGGCCCTGGTGAGCTGGAAAGCAGAAGGATCCCGAAAAGAAACAGGGAAGTAGGTACTGCCATGGGCTGCAGAGAAGTACATCAGAATGCACAGAGRCAGCAGGGGTTATGAAGTTCACAAAACAAGTTTCTTACATTGTGCTACAAGTACTGCCTGTTTATGTAAGCTTTTCTAAGGATTACTTTGTTTGCACTAAAGTTATACTTCTGCTGCTGACTTTGTCCCTTACATTTTTCCCTCTTGCTAGATTTTAGTATTAAGGGTTACACTCTTAAGGATTACCAGAGACTTTCACTTAAGTGAATGCTACTATGTTTTGTATCTTTTACCTCACCTTTAAACAAAGCCAAATCTGGGTTAAGTGTAAGGATCTTTTCCTTGGTTTAGTTTCTGAATAGCCACTTTCGTTTTTTCTTAAGAATTAATCAGAATTCCTTTTTCTTTTCAGTTAGGAACTGAAACATCAGTTTCCTATATTTGAACTTTTAAAAGATTACTTACCCCCAATTAGAAGTCATCATCTCTAATCCTCTATATGGGTTACTCTAAGACAATATAAACTGCCTTTAATTTATCTTCAGTTTGGTACTAAATAAATGTCTAATTTAAATTTAGATTTAAATGTCTCAGTTGTATTTGTTTTATAGCATTCAAAGCAGTTGTATATGTTTTGCAGTAGCTGCTTGAAGCAGTATGGGAAACTGTCTTTCATAAATATTTGGTTGCTTGGCTTCGTTCAAGTGCTCAAAATAAAATYGGTCACAAGAGTGCTGCAGAGGAATTCATATGCAGTAACAGTGTAAAAATGGCTTGGTGGGATCATGAAGTCTAATTTTGCCAATAATTAGTTCCCCTCTGCTGCATATGACTTGGCCTTTGTGGTGGTCTGCTGCATATAGAGCAGCTTAGGGTTTTTCTGTGTTAGAACACTGTAGCCTAATTACAGGGCTTATTATAGGCTGGACGACGAAGTGTTTCAGATGTTCTGTGAGATACAGAAGATCAACATAGATAATATAATGATCTCTTCAGGCATTCTGCTATAAATGGATCCAGTTCTCTTAAACCTCCCAGGGTTGCTGATACGTTATTTCCTGAGTGTCATTTCTTTCAGCTCTATTAATTTGCAGTAATTTTTACCATCTGAGAAAGCAGAAGTTAGGAATTTCTGTCCGTTGCAAAGTCTGATGGTTTCATAACTTGCCCACACTCTCACCTTCTGTTTTGTCATATGAAGGTAAGGATGACCGATAAATATATCTTAAACTTCGTGTAAAAACACTAAAATAAACGTGTGAAAAATCCCAACTCTGTGTCTGTTGAAATGTTTCTGATGATGGTACACATTTAAAGGGAAATGACCCTTTAGTGACTTGACATTCTGCAGTGTGGACCTTTGCATATGTGAGGTTATTACCCAGGTGAGAGCTCGGCTTTCTTGACATCCAGTGTTTGCATTTGTGCATGAAACTTGATCTGCTCTACCTTTCAGAAATTTAATCAAAAACTCAAGTCCTTTATCTGCAGCGTGATTTTGTATTCTCTACTATTAATCAGTTTTTTTGAATGAAAAGCAGGATTCGACTTTTTCCAAGATGGCCATGTCTGTTGGTACTCCTGTTCCTCGGTTTAAAATGGTTTTTATTTCATGTCTTTTCCAGGAGACATTGTAATATAGGTACTTTTTAGCATTGGTTTAAGAAGGAAATAAATGTCATTAAAATAACAGAGGGAGGGGGTGTTTATTCTCCAATATTCAATTAATTGTATTAATTCAATTTAATTATAAATGTGTGTATAATGATTATATATATATAGATATCTAAGAAAAAACCCTGTTTTTTAATTTCAAAGTGACCTTTGTGCCTCCCTGCTATACTTGGCTTGGTTAATCTATATTTTGGTAGAGGATCAAAGTATAACTTTAGTAAAACCATCAGTTTAGTGCACCTGGAGATGGAATGACTTGCAGTTCCTGTCATAGTCAGGTTCCAAGAATCACCTGGACAAGAAGCGATTCTGTAACTTGGAGAAATTGTATATTTTGAACATCTATTTTTATAAAACTTCAATTCTCAGCTCTAGTTTTTAATTTTAAATGCATAACTTATGCAGTGGATAAGGGTTTTTTGCATGTTGCTTGTAAACATTTTGGAAAATGATARCTATTTGTCAGAGAGGATTTTTTTTTACTGTAAGTACCAGTATTATCTTACGTCTTATATATATATCTCTTATACTGTACATAGTATGTATTATATATGATATATGCATATTTACATCTATGTAACATCTTTTGGAAAAAAGTGACAAAAAAATTGAACTGAGAAAAATTAGGTAGGGCTAGGCAATTTTTCTTTTTTATTTCTCTTGGAGGTGGCCATTTAGGTGGGAATGGTAAAAAATGGGTTTGTGAAAGTTATTAGCAATCTGTTATTTGTATCTCTAATTGCCCTCTAACCAGTAACTTAATCCTTTTGTTAGAACGTGTAGCAAATTTCAATACGTGCTGGTAAAACTGATACACTTAGATCACCTTTTGTCTCTTTTCTCCCTGCTMCAGCTTTGATGTGATATCTCTCTGGGTGTTATTTTGATCGATTTGAATTAGTCTGCCTCCAGAAACGAGGTGATTAATCTGAGTTAAATGCCCTTCCTTTTCCTTCAATGTGGGGCAGTGTGCAGGATWTGTTTATGTCCAGTGCTCAGCAGCTCTCTGGATTTGTGGCAAGCAGGCTGTGGTTTGGTGGCTGGGAACCAGGACTGCACTTTATGGTGATGGTGTTCATCACACTGGCCCTTTTCTCTTGTATTTTGCCCTGCTGTTTTCTTACTTCAGAATTGCATATTGAAAATGGCACATATTTGACAGCACTCTGTGGGGGCAGTGATAATATATTCCTCTCTTTAGGAGTAGATCGGAGGGATTTTCACTGTCTGGGTATTAATAACGTTCTCCCTGTGGTCAAATGAGCAGTCACATCTGCCTGTGGGAAGCAGAGGTTTGTATCCCTTTGTTTTTTTAAGGAGCCTTTAGAGTTTTGTTTTAGACAGATGTTCTTTTGTGGATCTTGGTGTCCTGTGGAACATGTTCTTGTCAGCTCAGYAGGTTTATGCTCACTGTTAGTGCAGTGAGGAGCCTTTCCACCATTCACAGCCCTGCTGCCAGCAGAGGGAAGGAAGAAGGAAGCCCTGAGTTTGATAATCTCAAGAAGTGTTGGTTGGTGGGCATCCCCACTGGTGCAGGCATCCCACGGGCAGCGTGCTGGAATCTCCATGAAATTCAGGAATTACAGGTTTTTGTGTGTGTTCAAMTGCAGCATTAATCTCTCCTGGTAGSACACAATTRTATGTGAACTTGTCTTTTACAAAGGACTCTAAAAATCCCCTTTGGAAGTCTTTAATGTATTTGCTGTTAAATTAGGGAACCCTGCTTGCGAAAATAGTTGTATTTCTCATTCTCTGTAGTTCCAGCCTTTTTCAGCTTTCAAAGTGACATTTCTGTGTCTTTGAGTAAGCTCAGATGCATGCTGTGTGTTTTATGCAGCTGGGTGGTAGCACARAAGAGTTGTTCATTCTTAAAAACAATGAATTTGATATTGTTTTTATTTAYTTTCAAATGCCTTAATCTCTACAAAACACATTCCCTTTTAATGTTTTTTTTTGCATGGAAGATGATATGGAATCTATTCTAGATCTATAGGTAGTTGTAATCATGGTGTGGCTTCCCACACTGCTGTATGCACATTCATCTATTAAAAAAAAAAAACAAAACCAAAGCAAACCCCAAAACACCATCATTAATACATATCCAGCACATTAAGATTTTTTACCTGCAGAATGAGTGTGCTGCTTTGTCGTCCCAGAAAAGTGCTTCAAGGAAGGGAGATGACCTTTCCTGGCAAATATAATGGTTGATTTCCAGTATGGTAGATGGTTTTCTAGACATGGCGGGGATTAATCTAAAATAGTTARTTTTCTTTCATAAGGACTGATTTTCATTTTTTTCTGGTAGAAAAACCCTGATTTATTCATRTGAGGATAGCAAAGGAATTGTGAGTATGTATTTTATGGTGTACTTTGTTGCTGTGATGATGTAGATGAAATTTTAGTTCTCTTTCTGACCAGAATGAAAGCAGAGRAGATTTTTAAGTAAAACTTTTCTGKCAATGTTGTAAAGTAAAATAWAAGTTCTGTCTCTCCTTTTCCAATAACAGGTGGAATTTAGTTACTTAAGTAAGTTAGGGTTTTATTTACTTAAGTCATTTTAATTAAGAAATAACCTTAGGTTTTTCTTGTATGGTGATCAAACAAGCAATGGTGCCAATAAATGTAGATTTCGTTGATGGAAAAAGATTCTCTGTTTCTTGTAGCAGAGAATTTTGTGTTCTGAGAATAAACAAAAAGCAGCACCTGAGATGCCAGCAGTGCCTGATAGTATTGCTGGAGCTCTACGGATCCATCACCCASCTGCCTTAGCTTTTACAAATACTTTTTTCAGAGGCTGTTACCTCTGGCTTGGTAGTTTCTAGGAAGATTGCTTAATGCATTAATTCATCCTGAGACATTCAAATTTCAGAACAAATTTCTAGAACACACCAGTAGTGAAGTGGCTGGTATGAGGTATCTGTAGTTTATTTCTCTGCGATTAGTTGAACTAAAAATTGCACACATCTTATAAACATGTGTTTGACAAGTGTTTAGTCTGTCATTGAGTCATGTTGGGACTGTGTGAGTAGGAGAAAAACGAAGTGAATTATTTAAGAACCAGCATCTGTGCCAATGCTGTGGCTGTTTTGCAAGTGAACCTTGGTTGTGATAGATTTTACCAGAAAAGCAGCAGTCACCTAGAGCYAGAGGGTCTTCAAAATGGGTTTACTTACAAAACTGTTGAATATCTGAATAGTTTCTAGTTTTATTTAGATTCTCCTGAGCCTGTCCTGGAARCCCTGGGCTGCTGCCCCTCCAGCAGTACAGCAAAGGCTCTTGGAGGGGTGCAAGGAGAAACACCGTGAGACAACTTGCAGATTACAGACTTCAGCTTGGGATTTTCTACTTCCCAAACTTTGGAGCTAAGTGTTTCATAATTATTTTTTTTATTATGGATTAGTGATTAGGCAGCTGGTTGACTACAGTTGGGGTCACTGGAACRCTGCTGATATTTTGTGTTGTTATGGCTTTTCAGTGAAGGGGCCTTAGGCTTTTGGCAGTGCCTCTGAATTTTTGTGTCCTGAGCTTTCTTCCCTGGTAGTATTTGCTAAGAGCTGGTATGTTCTTACAGGGAGTGATTAAAAAAAAAACAAAAAAAAAACCCCACTATATTTTTTAAGGTTGATCAAAAAATATGTTGTCATGAGGCAGCTGTCCCTAAACTTCACATTTTAGTGTTGCCATTCAAATTTACCTCAAATAATTAGGAAAGGGGTAAAAATATGGGAGTTCAGAACATCGATTTTTTTCAATATGCATATCAAGATGATATGATGCATATTATATAGATTCATCTGACTCTTCTGCTTTCCAGCTTAATGTTTTAAGAAGAAATGAAATATATTTTGATATTAAGCAGAAGTGTTTCTTTCTGCTAGAAGGTGAAGTAGCATTAKTGTCAAAGTTGTGACACTAATGACTAAGACCAAGATACTTGTATGTGTGTCAGAGTAGTAGACTTTGGTCTACTTTCCCTTGCTCTGTGAATGGGTTTTGAGTAGGTTGTTGAGAGTAGATTGTTTTCCTTTATTCCTGCTGAGCTAGAGTCAGCTCAGGTAGGTGCTGATCCTTAAGCTCCTTATGAATCTGTACATGTTCTTTGCTTTCATTATGACAGGAAAAAACAGTAAGTTATGGATTTTTTTTAAATTGAGATTGCACTTTGTATGGGGAATTAATCAGTGACAATATAAAATTTAGGAACTGTGCAAAATTTTTTTTTTTTTTCCCTCAGAATTATAGAAGCATATCTAACTGTTGAAAGGCTTCCTAGTGCATTTAGGCATGTTGTAGGAGTGACAGGAAAAAATTTGCTKGAGCCACCAAAGACGTAGGGAGAAATGGGAAACCACATCTAGAGTGCTAATTGTAAACTATTTCAACGCGTGCTCTCTTGCTGATGAAGTGACTCATCTGTATGAATGTATTCATGTGGCATTTTTTGATGAAATGTTAATTTTTTTCTTTATTAGCAATTCTATTGTTTTGCAGCTTTTCACGAAGTATATTTGTTGTAAAGAAAGCAAGCTGAAATAAAGCAGAATGCATAGAAGACATTTCATTGTAGTTCAATTACAGTTTTTGGTTAAATTTTAACCACGATGGGGACAAATGCTGTCATTCTGTATAAACTTTGTGGGTGTAACTTCACGTCTAGCRCTTGGAAATACTTTTGAGACTTGCAGAGCTGGGGAGATGCCAGCAAGTATAACATAAGCTCCAGGAAAAAGCTGACTCATTCCTTTGCCTTGAAAAGCCTGCCAAAAATAACACAGGTAGAGATTGCCTCTCTTACTACTGGGGCATAATTAATAATTTTGTTATTTAAATATTAGTGAATTAATTTTAAAATCCAAACAAATAATGTTTTTTATAACTTAAACTCATAGCAGTCAATTTTTGTAAAGGAGCTGTGTGTGTAGTAAGGTGATCTTTGTAAAAAGCTTCTTTCTGCTTAAAGTAATTGGTATTTCTGCAGAAAGTTCAGTGGAATTTCTTACTTAGAATACACATTTCAGACTTGCTTGTGACAGGTGAGATTTGGTAGTCACATAAAGCTGTTCAGAAGCCACGTTCTTCTGCTTGGGAATCTTGTAGTCCAATCTGGAAGTCTTGAGGCAGAAAAAAGTGATGGTGATGCAGTTGCTTTCAGTAAACCTTTGTTCTATTAATCCTGACTGACWGCAGTATTTGCCTGATACTTACAGGATGGTTTTGTCAGCATTGGTTACTAAAACTTCTGCTGTTTATTCTGGAATTTTTTACTTTTTTATTGTAAACTCTTCACAAGAGAAGTCTGTGCATGGTCTTACTTTTCATCCAGTTTCCCAAAATCACAGTACGAGTAGGTCAGAGCAAATGTTCTGACATGTCTGCACCTGCCAGTACCCATTATTACCAGTTCTGTTGAAAATTAACCCAAATTTGTGTTTGTAAAAAAGAAAGTTATGAGAGGAGCATTATTTCAAAACATTTACTGTTATTATTGAAATACATGCCTATAGCAGAGTYCTGTGATTTAGTTTCCTTTTAAGAAATACTTTGGTGCTCAAAAGGAGCTAATAAATCTTTGCACTTCTCCTGTTTTGCTTTACTGTTGCATATGAAAATATTTCCTTTGTCACTTGGATTTATGGTTTGGAAGCAGTTTGAAATTCACTGTTGCTTTTTCAGTCCTTTCATGGATGCTTTGTCTCACTAATGCTTTCCTTTATMATTTAATTATTTGTTTTTCCTCTTTTTGGATAATATTTGTTCAGTTTTGGGTTTTGTTCCCTTTATTAAAAAAAAAAAACAACAAACACTTCATTGTAGAAAGCATTTGGAGTCTTATCATCCATTTGTTTTGTTCGAACATCAAATAAAACTGGATTTAAAATCTTTAGGATAAGAAATTTRTCATGTGAAAGCAGCAAATTAGAGTAGGAGTATTGTATGTCAGAGAGAATATCACATTTAGTGCAAATTAGGAGTAGAATTATTTGCAATGGAATGACAGTTGTAACCACTCATTAATGACCTGTTTTGAGCTGTGGAAATACTTAATGAAATACAAATGACAAGGAACAATTTTTCTAATTTATTATGGATTACTTAATGAGTGCTTTTTAGTGTATTTCATTACACTTTTAACTTTAAAAAAACACGTTTATATTGTTTAAATTCAACAAATCTTGGGTGATCCTCAAACAGGTTGGGTTGATAGCGCAGATGAATACAGGATGATATTTCCAAAATATAACTGCTAGAATTTTTTCATTTTACAGAACTCAAAACCACAGTGTGTTTGTCTTATGTGTTATTTCACCCTGTCCGATGAGGTTTTGTATGTAAGTTTTGGTGTTATGTTCACTTCAGTAATCAGAAAAATAAGTCTAAGAATAAATGCTGAAAGAATCAGTCAAAGATTAAAACAAGTTTTTCTTTGTTCTRAGCATGTTGTGACAAAATGCCTTTTTTTTTGTTGTATTTTTAAATACAGTCCTACAAGCAGCTAAAACCTCTTCCTGTCTTTACTTCTGCTAATGCAGAAAACAGCATGAGGTAAACTTTCTGAATTTTTGATTTGAGAAAAATAGTTTTTCTGTCAAAGAAATGTTTAATAGGAAGGAGAGGCAAAATGAACAGCAAAGACACAACATGCAGAATTTTGGTTTTTTAGCTTGCCAGACCAAAAGTAAAATMTGAATTTGTAGCATTTGGGGAAGAATATGGGGTTTTTGGAAGTCATAACAAATGAATCCTCTTGTCAAAGAAAAAGAGCTTTGCTTTGCTTGGTTTCACAGAAATAGTTAAATATGTGGTTTATGAGGCTATTGCCTTAAGTTGAATACAAGAACAAAAAATATTAATACCCTAAATCTGAACGTGTCATACCTATAGAAAATCAGGGGGTTGGAAAAAAATTCCCCATGRGCAAGTGACTCAGTCCAGTGTTATCACATTCCTGTAAATCTTTTCATTTAAAAAAATCCAGTACTGTTTATCAGGATAACCTGTACTGTTGGATGATGGAGTCACAGGTGCTTGAAATYGGAGGTTGTTTCTGGATGTCTCTCTGGCCCAAAGCAGGTCCAATTAGGTCAGGTTATGCAGTGCTTAATGAATTCTTAAATAAGCTGTTCCAATTCCTGGATGTATGATAGCTATCTCTAAACAAAACGTATAAATCAAGAAGGGCTCAGTTCAGCTTGTAATTTATTAAATGAATTGTGGGCCTTGTAGATGTTTGAATGTTGTTATCGAAAYAGAAATTATTCTGTTTCGAGATTGGACAGTGTTATGGTAGGATTGGGGTGTGGATGGTRCTGAGACACACGTAGGATTCTTGGCTTTGGGAAAAATCTTCTGAGACCCCTATAATTATCCACTGAAGATGAATTCACTGTTGAATTAGTGATAGCATTAGAACAGACAAATGCCTGTGGAAGCTGTGGTACTGTGGATGCAGCAGGGATGTTCATGGATATGCAGTGTGAGAGCTGCTTCCCTGGYATCACTCTCAGCAGCAGGTTATTGGGAGCTGAAGGAGCTTTGTGATCCAGACACGGTGTCTTTATATTTAATAACCCATAAATAGGCTTAATGTACTGGTTATTAAATTGTATTGAGGGTAATACACGTTTTTAATGATTATAAATTAGTCACAAGCTCATTTTGGTGATGGAAAATGCTTTTTGGAGAGACAAAAAAAATGTAATGTCTTTGAATGTTTGCATAACCATAGAGATACGATCCCCTCTCAAAGGGGGCTGACACTGTGGAAGAACAGCCTGGAACAGATCTTGCCTTAGTAACGTGTTCTTGTTTTAATTTTTTTTTTTATAGCCACAACCTTCTCCCAATGAAATTCTAAAGCAGATGGCTGTTCCTTTTTCTTTTTTTCTCTGCARGGTCTACTTATAGCTGTCTTGTTGGAACATGGATATTTAATATTTATGCAGTATGTACATGTGCACTGCTACCATTTGCCGTCTACATTATTTTAGTCTTCCATCTCTCTTAACAAACAGTGTCTGGACTCTTTAGTTTTACAGTGTGGTTAATAGAGGTCTTTCCATCAAAAAAGTACATAATGCTTCTGCTGTTTTTTCTTACTCCTGTGCCCCTTAAATGTCATCAAGTTTACAAAACTGGGGATATGAACAAGTGAGTTATTCAGTTTTAAAGAAAATAGCTTGGAGCCTCTATCGTATTTAACCCGTCTAACTAGGCTCAGAAGAAGTTTGAGCTGATTTAATCCTCTGAGACAGAGCTTTGACAGAAGTGTGAAAATGCCACATTACTGTATTTCTCCACAGCTGAAGCAGCTTCTTTTCCCCAAGTARGGAGAATTCTGTTGCACCAGCAGGTTGTTATTAGTGTAGGTTCTGTGGTACAAAACCTCTGTTTGCTTTCTGCATCTTACAGATGCAAAATAAAGGATAATTTTRTCTTTCAGCCAACTTTATCTGGTGATTGACAGGAATTAAATGTATGTTGCTGAAGACTATGGGAGGGAGAAGCCAATCCAGAAAAACCCAAATAAACCAAAACCTCCTACTCTTTCCTGGAGGTTTATTAGATGAACACGATCAAGAGCTGTGTATGACTGCGAAAACCACAATGATGATAAATGAGACACGTTGTTAAAAAGAAACCACTGATTATTGCCATGCACAGTGGATAAACTGATTTAAAAACTGATCTGGTAGGGAACTTTGTTTTCGCTGTAATCTGATACAGCCTCGTGGGTTGTTGCTGTAGCTTATGGGTACCTCTGACCTTTTCCTTCTCTGCTTTTTTTTTATTATTATTAATGCAATATTTGTTTCTAAATGCAGGGTAAATCTTAYTGCAGTTATCACACTATTTTCGCTGAGTTCAGCAATAAAACTTTTTGACTTCATGTAGTATTAACGGAAATAGTAAAAAAATCATGTTATATATTCAGAGAAAAAGAAATCATAGCATTTAAATCTTGGTTACATCTATGTTTATTAAGCACTTACTTAAGCTACACTTTTTTATTGTCAGTTTGTAAAAATGGTGTTGATAGATGATGACTTCAGAATTCAGTGACAGGGTGTGACTGTGTCCTCCTGAAGTATCAGGGATTCTCTGAACTTCTAAAYATCAGCATTCTCTTCACTGGGGATCAGACACTCATCCACTGGGTGTTCTGGCTGCCACGTCAGGTGTATCTGACATGCAAGATTGGATATTAGAAGTTGTGCTGGTGGAAATGCATGAATTGATGCTGGTACAGGAGAAAATGGAGAGTGGTGGGATGCTACAAGCTGTCTTTAATCTTGCTGTTAAGCCTAACAAATGTGTACCTGTGAACTCAACAGTGGTTAAAAACCACCCAAGCGAGAAATAGAATTAGGCTTTTGAGGTCTGCTTTTTCTCCTCTCTAGATTTAAAAAAATTGTTTCTCATTCCCTGTCAAATTTCCTCCCATTATCTGCCCACTGCCATGCTAGGATTAAAAGTCTGAAGTTAGGTAGGGTTCTGACCTCTTTGCTTGTGTGTCTTCTAATAACATGAGAACAAAGTTTCATCAGCTGAGGAGCTGGTGTGTAAATCACCTTCACCAGCTCACATGGTGTCACTTTTACTGCTCCTCAGATATGAAAAATGCTAGCAAGGAGGTTATTTTAAACACCTTTCATGGTGGTATAAAGCAGTCTGAAATAAGTTGTCTTCAAAATACTGTTAAAGAGGGTCTTGCTTGCTGTCCAAGTTCTTCCCTCATTCTGACTTACAACTTCAAACTTCTGTGGCATCAGATATGCTGGAAATGCATTACAATTTTCTGCAACGTAGAACAGAGCAAAGCTGCAACAGGTTGAGTAGATAATTATGTCAGAAGTGGAGTTTTGAACTTGAGACTGGGCTATGTTGTGATTAGTCCAAAAATAATATATTTCAATACAAGGTAGAATTTCTTAGGATACTTTAATAGGTAGTAACTTATYTCAAATAAGACCAAATCTGAATGCAGATGGCCAGGTTTGTATTTGTACATATACAAGTAACATTTTGTTTATTCTGGTGATCTGAACAGCATGGAATGGTACTGAACTGCATAAACCCTACTTAAAAATATTTAATTCTCTACCTGAGGATTGTTGGAATTTTTGGCRTGGTCACATCCATGATTCCTTGGCAGTCTGGGGAGGCTGGATGGATTCTGTGTGTGAGCCAGGACAGGCTGGTGGGAGGTGGAGGTGTGATGGAGCTGCTCTGGAGCAGCACGTGGGGCTGGCATGACTGTGATTTTTATTTTTTGCAGATACTGTGATGATAACATTGTTTACCATGAATATTCACTAAAAAGAGWGCATTTTAGGACATGTTTTGAAGCAAGCTGATCACTCTTTAAAACACATTATAATAAGTTCTAATGTGTTTTCATTCTGTATGCTTGACTCAAAATTTGTTTTCTCTTTTCAGGCAGCTATAAATGGTGTTATACCACAAGAAAATGGCATTCTACAAAGGTAAGCAGAGGACTGGAGTAGTACATGCAGAGAATGATGCTGGGTAACAGTTACTTTTTTTTCCTTCGTGAATCCTAAGAAGATGACATAATTTTCCTTTTAAAGCTGTTTCTGGAGTCACAAATCCTATTGCTGGCAAAGCTGATTTAACATTCAGTTTTTCCCAGGCTGATAGAAGACCAGCTCAAACAYCTATTCAAAACAGTTAACTTTTATTTTAAATTCACTGGTGGTTGGGTCMTTCTGTGTAGGGTTGTGTCTTTACAAAGACTGGATGTTGGTATGCTTCTGGCTAAGTATTTCTTTTTCCTTATGCATTTTTAAAGGAATGAATATTCCATGTTTCTGGCCAAAGCCATTTGTACTTGTTTTTTTCTGGTTGTTTTTTTAGTTTTTGTTTTTTGTTTTGGGGTTGTTTTTTTTTTAAATTTAATTAGAGGCAGCAGAATCTGTGATAGATGAAGTAAGGTTGTTCCCTTCTAAAATTAGTTTTACTGATTTTCTTTCAGCTTCTGAATTAATTTTTGGCTTGCATACTGATGCTGGGATATCTTGAAGTCACTGAAATTTGATCTTCTAAGTGCTGATGAGGCAATTGAAAAGAGCAGAACAGGAATTGAGCTACCTGAGWGTGACAGTAAAACAGTGCTTAAAATCTTGTTCAGAAAAATACTTAATGCACTATTTTAAAAAGTTTAATGATGAAAAAAGGATACATAATATAGGTAAAGTGATGTTTGACATCTCTGTCAATACTTACTAAAGCTGTCATTAAATAGGTTTTGATTGAGAGTAAAACTACTTGCTCAGTAAAGTTACTAAATACACATTTACTGTAAGGCCTCTTTAGTCAATGTAAGATGAAGTCTAAGTTGTGTTGAGCACTCTTTCTACCTATGTTTATAAGTTGTGATCTCAGAGCATTATTTTTATCCAAAATACCAGAATGTTTGATTGGGTGAAAGAAGCTGGGGAATAGTTATGGTAGTTAAAGCCTGTCTTCCATCACAAGGTGGTCCAGTGTCCATTTACATCTTTCTTCCAAAGTAATTCATTAATTTTTAGGGATAATTAGATAGTCAAATGCGTTTCAAATGTGATTTTTTTGTTGTTGTCTTGTTTTTGTCTTGTTTTCTTCCAGTGGAAGTAGTTTAAAGGGAGGCTCAGAAGATTTAGAAACCTGGTTTCCACTGGTGTTCAGATTAGGCTTATTTTACTGATGAGAGGCTTTTTATGTTCTATTAGAGGTTGCTAGTCAGGTATGTAGGATGTCTTTTGTGGTGGAATCAAACAATTAGTACAACTGCACTTGAAACTATTAATTTATTAGAGTGAAAAAAGCACATTTTGTTATATAATTTAGTTGTTTTGTAATCCGGTCCTGAGAACTGGGATATTCATTGCTCCTTGGGCCTACTAACAGAATTATAGTACTTCATTCACAGTTGGCCACAGACTGAAGACAATAACATCTCACTTGGTATTTAAACTTTTAAAATCCTGAAAATAAGACTCTTTCCTGTACTCTTTAGAACTCTGACATGGGCCTTTGACTTTTGAGCCGTAGGTCTGAGAGTGTGGGTCTTTGTAGCTGGGCATTCATCCTTGTGAGCATGCTGATGTGAGAAGTGAAGGAGCCCCTTGTTTTACAAGCATAACATGTTTTTCTGTTTCAAATGTGAAAGGCACAATGATGGGATTTGCAATAGCTSAGCACTGCTGCACTTCTGTGACATGTGTGCCATCCACATTTGCACTTTTTTAAGTTCAGACCTCCTGTAGGGGACAGATTTGACTTGCTCTGTGAAGCATTTCCACTGAGAAATCTCACGGTATCTTTAAGAACAGAAGGCATTTTTCATATAAGTTCTGATAAAGAATGAAAATGAGATAAAGTTGTGTCCCAGCATTTCTGAAATCCACCATGAGATCCTGCCCAGCATCATCCTGGTAAGAACATCTCAGAGGTGATGCTCCAGGCTTACCTGATGTTTCTTGCCTTCCAAATTTGATTTCTGTACATCATAGTGGTTTTGTTTTGGCCTGGAATAATGTTCCTGAGATTCCATGTTTTGTTACACTTCTTTCTAATCCCAGTCACATGGTTGTTGTGGAGAGGAAGATGAAGTGGTTCTGGGCAGTTCCTCATTGAGGAAGATGAAGTGGTTCTGGGCAGTGAGGGTTTTCCAATTTATTCTGACCTGTAGTGCTGTGGATACCCTTGAGTCAGGTATGCAGACATCCTTGTATGAATCTTCAGGATGTTGAACTTGAAGGCAAACTAGAATTCAGCATTGCATTGCTGTTGTACTTTTAGATGGTTTTATTTAAAATATATGCTTGATTATCTTAATTTGTTTACCTGAAATATACATATGTTTTCATGTTTGACTTGTTTTTTACTAATTTGGTGTTGGAAAATACCAATCTGCCTGCAGAATTTTGAGCTGTATTTCTTGTTTTTATTTCCACTGGGTACTAGCCCAATGATGTAGAAAGCTGGTCGTTGCCATGGTGCCAATTTTTATATGGTCACAACACTCCTGAAACAGGAAATAATCCYTCTCCTCAAGATAATTCTGGTGTTAATTACACAGTGGATTTTAAATGCTTGTTTGCCATCAATGCTGATCTCCTGTAGCACCCCTGAGCCTTGAAATGTTAAAATGGCTGACACAGAAGCTATTTTTTTCATTTTTAGTAAGCAATGTTTTCAGATATGACATCAGTAATTCAAGAGACTTGTGCTGGACTGTAGTAAGTGAATAATAATAATAATAATAATAATAATAATAATAATAATAATAATAATAATAATAATAATAATATTGTCATTTTGCTTTCCTAACTTCTGTTGAGACATACCAAGCTGCTCAATTTAAATTATCTTACCTGTCTTGCAGTGAGTACGGTGTAGAAACTTTGCATGGACCAGCGTATGGCCCCGCCAGTCACTCTCCAGCAGCTTCTTCAACTCCTTCCTCCTCCTCAGCATTTCGCCATGTAGTGCCATCTAGACAAATAGTGGAAAGACAGCCTCGAATGCTTGACTTCAGGGTTGAGTACAGAGACAGAAATGTGGATGTAGTACTTGAAGACAGCTCCACAGTTGGTAAGGATTTGTAAAAATTAAATGAAAAGTGCTGCTGTAAAACTGCTAAAGGAAAAAGTAATAAGATTCAACACCAAAAAGCCAAGTCCTAAAGCAAAGCAGAACAAAACCCCTCAAAAAGAAAAAAAAATCCCTCTGAAAATGCAGCCTCCACAGCTACTAACCGTTTTCAAATCTCTTTGCAGCTTTAAAAAAGCAAAATTTCACTAATCCGTTGTAAAGGTTAGTGATCTATCAAATACTTACTTTGAAATCTAGTTTTCTTATGAACTTGCTTCAGAAACAAATTGAAGATTAATGATTAAGTTGAGGCATRAAAATGTAATTTGGGGTAGGATTAGTGTAGATGCAAGCTATTAATAAGCGGATGATCTTGGTATTTCCTCTTTGAATCTGTATGGCATCTCCTTCTGCACAGGATTACTGACAAGATTAGAGCAATTCTTCCTGRTGTGAGGAACATCATTGCATTCTTCTTTATTCAATGTTTATTTGGCTMTTTCATTCAAATTAAGATTGATTTTATCGGGTTTATTGTCTTTATTCTAAAATTGATGCATTTTACAGCAGTATGTTAGAAGTGTGTTAGTATTGTAGAGCATGTTCTTTTTCACATTCCCCAAACTGTAAGATAAATTACTTTTACTAAGAAARAAGAGTATTTTTTTTACATTTTAGTTTTAATGAAGAACTTATCCAGATCCCAATAAGGAACTACATGAAAAAATAGTTGATCAAAGCAATTTTCTGTGCTGCAGCCTTTTGTCTGGGATAAAATTTGGAAAGTTAAACTTTTGATCCTTATTTGTATTTTCAGCAATGGATTTGATGTTGGCTGGTGCCACCTAGCGTTGATGAATTTGAATTATTGATGGATGTTCAGTGTTTTCTCTTGCACTGAGTTACATGCATGGAAATTAGACACAAAAATCTGATCAGATCAGAATTTTTCAGCTGTAGCACTTTTATATTTCRTTTCTTAATAACATCTTAATGACTTTTACCTGAAAGTAGCGCAGAAGGCGGTTCATGTAGAACTTCTGTCTATCTTGGGATATAAAGATTGAAGGCAGCCTTGTGTTTAAAGTTCTGAGAGAGGTGAAAAAGGAAAATGGTCAGATTTCAGCTGTGAACTTGAGGAAAGAATATTTTTTGCCTTTTTGGGGATCTGCTTGGMAGGATCCCATGAGAGGCTGCCCAGGAGGGCAKAGGGGCCCAGGAGAGCTGGTTGATCTTCAGGAACAACCTCTTCAAAGCACAGGAACAGTTCCTTCCTGCATGCAAGAGGAGCAAGCATGGCAGAAGGCCAGCACAGAGGAAAAAAGCAATTTTGGCTGAGCTAAATTCAAAAACAAAGTACTCAGAGGTGGAAAGTAGTGATGGGCTACCCAGAGATGAGCAGGTTTGGAGTCGGGAAGACCAAACTCAGGTGAAGCTGAAACCATTGGGGGTTTGGAAGAGTTTCTGTAAATACATCAGTGTGACAAGAAAGGMTCAGGAATATGAGAACCTGTGTTCAGTGGTGATTGCTGAGCTTGGTCTGTGGGAAGATCATGGAGAAAATCTTTCTGGAACGACTCTTTGAGCATGGGAGAGAAAAGAAGGTGATTTGGAAGAGCCAGCATGGATTTACTAAAGGCAAATTGTGCCTGATGAGTTGTTGCATTTATTTGCCTTTCATGGTTTGATGTCTGGCTCTGTGGACAAGGGGAGAGGATGTCACTGGGTTTTTAGTAAGGCCTTTGACATACTCTGCTGTTGTATTTTTCTAGCCACATTTTTAAGGTAAGAACTGGATTAAAAACTCATAAAAATAAATCTTAATCTGGTCAGAGAAAGTGGCTGATATTCTGAAGGGCAAAGCTGCTGCTTAGAGGGTCTTGGACAACCTGGAGGAGTGGCTGACAAGTTCAAGAATCAGCTGGACAAATCCTTGACTTAAACTGTTTTAATTAGACCTTTGGGTTGGGCTTGGGCCCTGTGTGCTCCAGAGGTACCTGCCAGCCTGAATTATTTTATTGCTGTAATAACTAAAGGGACAGAAGAACATCAAAATGTACAAAACATTGAAAAAGCTGTCAGAGCAGTCAATTGTGTGAATATTCCAGTTCCTGAGAACAGGACTAATAATAATAAAATTTGATATAAAAAATAGGCCCCCTCCTTGTTGCTGGGAAAGTCTGGTGCTCCAGATTTTCACAGATGCAAATGTGTGTGTCTAGTACGTATGCATATCACCAAAATACATGTTCAAATCATCAAATCCTCATGTGATTCTCCAATCATTCATGCTTTCTGGTTTTTTAAGCTTCCTTTACTGTTTGAAGTAAGGGTAACTAGACTAAAAATGCTTTTCACAGTAAATTTTTCCTTGCTTTTTTTCTGTAATTTTTCTTAATTACAACTCATTGTGTTTGAAATGAAATAGTAAGTGTGTATATTTTATACATTTCCTTTGTTTTTCTCTTTAGGAGATATCAAACATATTCTAGAAAATGAACTTCAGATTCCTGCATCTAAAATGCTGTTAAAAGGGTGGAAGACTGGAGATGTAGATGATAGTGTAAGTTTCCGACTGTGTTTTCAGTGAACTGAACTCAGAGTTTCAAACTGAGTGCCTGTGGGTGGGGATTACAATGCAAGAATTGTGAGTTTCCAGCAGTGTCAGATGTCTTGGGTGGCACACAAAGAGCTCTTAATCTAAACCATTGAAAAAAGAAATCAGGACAAGTGAGTTTGTGTTGGGTTTTAAATATAATGTGGCCCACCTACTAAAATGATGTTCTGAAGTAACAGTAAATATATCTTGGAACAAAATATTTGGTGACTTTGTATGTATATGTACCAATAATTGAAAAAAYAAAGTCAGAATTGGTGAATGTTTTATATTTATAATGTTTTTTCTCCCCTCAGACTGTTTTAAAAAGTCTACACTTGCCAAAAAATAATAGTCTTTATGTTCTAACACCTGACCTGCCTCCTCCTTCTTCAAGTCATTCTGGGTAAGTGTTTTGGCCATAAATTCTATTTGTATGGCTTGGTTTTTTTGGTTTTTTTTGTGGTTTTTATGAATCCATGTGTGTATTTGCAATCAGTAAATAATCTGCAGAAATCTGCAATCTGTAAGTACAAAGTGTTTTCACTGCTCTGGTGAGTGTTGGGATAAGCTACGTCAGCATCTCAGTGAAAAGAAGCTCGTTGGGGTTTTTAAAACTTTAGTGGGGTACATGAACCTCTTTGGTACATACAAAATGTTRTGTCTCCCAGATGTGATGACTTTAATTTAAAAGAAGGTTATTCCCTGTGGAAATGAGAGCTGGCCTTGCATATGGTGCTGCTTTGGTCCATTTAATGTATCATATAAATCATTCCTGGCAGATCAGAATTTCCTTTCTGAAATGTTTGTTACATTATTTTATCTTGTACTTTTTAAATATATGTAGACAGTCTGAACAATTAATTTCCTTTAATTGAGCAGAATATCTTTTATTACTGATTTGAACACTGAAAAAGTAAATAGTGAGTGTTCGTGTATCTAGTTCAACCCACCATTATCACCCCTGAAACAAATCCCCAAATGCCACATCCAGACGTCTGTTGAACAATTCCAGACTCTACCACATCCCTGGGCAGCTTATTAGCAATGACTTTGGTTTATTTTCTTCCCTGCCCTTCCTTCTGTGCTCTTTCCCAGGAAAATGGGAATTTTACTCTGGAGCCGCTAGAGGGTGCGCGGGAATTGAGCCTGGGAAGGAGCTGCTCTGGACCAGCCAGCTCAGGGAGGGAGGGATGCGCTTGGAATTGGGCAAAACGCGTGGATTTTAGGCTGTCTGAATAGGGAGTTGGCTTTCTGCCCTTGTAGATATTAGGGGAATATTCTACAAGTGCAGTTGTGTTACTGGTGGAAGGAAATCTTTGAGGGGCAATGGAATTTAGTAACAGCTTCCTAATGATTGAAACTACTTTGTATATTGCTGAAAGGTACTTGTGCTCATTAGCATGTAGTCTGTGGAGGAAATAAGAATGCTGATATGAATGGCAAAAATAATAATGATAAAGAAAAAGAGCATTAAGAGAGGGAATGGTGGCACTGGAACAGAGGGTGGTGTACACGAACTGTATGTGCTCTGTGTGTGCAAACAGGAGTTGTATTTGTGTGTGAGGACAACAAGCCATTGTGTTTTAGGAGCTATTTGAAGAACAGTGAATAGACACTATAGCTGCTAATTTTTCCATTTCCAATTTCAAAATATTCTACCCAGGTATTGCTGTATATTGTAGTTTGAATGTAGTTTSTCTGGAGAGAAAACTGGAGTGTGAAGAGAGTTGTTTATCGCAACTGCAGTAAAGTATATAACAACAAACTGTTTAAAAACAGTTCTTAGTCTTTTTTATTGGATTAATAGTTTTAAAGAACTTCACTTGGTAATAAAATCAAAGTACTTGTTACCTTTTATAGTTTATATTTGTTTCATAGTGGAGATTAGTTCTGGATATTTTTAAGATAAAAGTTGGTATCTTTGGGACAGCAAACGATGACTAATTAGTGGCTATTTAAACACGGATAATTTGAAGGCTGGATCATCTCCCTGAAGTCATAAATTCTAGATGAAAGGGGAGGCTTGCCTCCAATTAAAGCATCAATGCAGATCAAAACACATCTAATTGAAGCAATGTACCAAACCCAGTTACACTGTTTACTGCCTACTGTTAGGTCAGTTATTATTCAGATTAGTTTGTTACCCACAATTTTTAAAAGCGTCGTGCTCACATCTATTATTAATGGATGTTAAGGAACTTTGCCTCTTGCTCTGTGAGTTCATCTGTTGTTTTCTTCAAATGCCTTCTGTTTTGAACTAGAGATAAATAGTCKTGATTTGAATATCTCCAGAAAGTGATATTTGAAAAGCCTGAGATTCCAGTATGTGATATTTTATCTATGTGCCCTTCTTAAAAGGAACAGTCTGGCCTCAGCTCTCTGAGCTCCAGTTTGTGCCAGTTCTTTATAGTGAGGCAGAACAGTGTTTGAAACATCCTTTTCCAACACACTGCTAGGAAGGCATTGAAGTTTATTGTGACAGACTGAATGGCTTAACCCAGAACTGATTCAAAACCAGCATCTAAATGCAATGACAAAGTGATCCTGCAGTTTAAACAAACAAGAATCTCCCTGAGTATCTTTGTTCATCAGTGGCTTGCCTAAAGCTTTTACAGGTAATGGAAACCAATGAATCACTACTGCATGCTAGTAAATGGAGGTGTAAAGAYGAAATTTAAATGTCAAATACCAGCTGTACAGTTCCACCTTGCTTCCACAATTGCAGCTGGCAAAGCCATGCTTATCCATGCATGAGAACCAGAACAATAACCAAGTGTTCTGTGAGCTGTGGACATAATGAAATCTGATTTCTAGTGAATTCCTGCCTCATCCCAGCAGCCGCACTAACTCAGCCTTCTTCTTCCCAGCTTCCCATCATCTTACCTACCTGCTGATGCTGCTTCCAGTCCTTCTTGTGTATTTCGTAGCACCTATGTAATGTTTTTTCCCTTTCATACAGTATCAGCCTGCCCTGCCTCTGTTCTCCAGCTGGCAGTCAGGTAGTATCAAAGGAAAGGAGAAAYCATGTCCTGTGGGCAGTTGTGACATCTCTGACCAGAAGTGACCAGGATGAGTATAAAATGCTGCACTTTTAATGTAGCCTTTCACTGAGCTGGGAGGTAATTTGAGTTCCCCGCCTTCCACCTCCTGGCCGTTGATTTATACTCAGTCTTTGAGACCTTTCTAACACTATCAGACCTCCTTAAAACCAGTGACTGTGTTCAAAAGTTACCAGATGGGAGCAAAAGTTACCAGGTGGGTGGAGAAGAACATGATTTCCCTTGAAAAGCAGTCCTAAAAGRACAGATGCCAAAGAATGTCCATCACTGAACATCTAAGGGGGKAGATCCCTTGCACCAGCTTTGTCAGATTGGATTAATCACTTCCTCAGYGTGCAATTCCTTCCTTTTGTTGCCTTGGATGCTTCTTGAAGGYTGACAATACCCAGTTCAGGAAATAGGTTTAGGAGAATGTGAGAGGGGGGCATCAAAAGCTTGGGCTCAGGAGTCTGGCCATGGAGCTGGGTGATCCAGATCATCTCTCCTTTCTATCCTGTATGTTCTGGGAGATGCTTTTCATCATTTTTTGTTACTGTTGTCATTTTAATGGTATAATATATTTTATATTTTTATACATTTTTTTTGCTAAACAGCAGAAAGTCAAAGATAATTTATTATACCTGATAAATCATGGGAGAGTTGGAAAGCATTAAAACCCCAGGTGCATACCATGGGTATTATTAGAAATAATGGAGTTTTGCTAGTGATTGTAACTTATTTAACAAATGTAATCATCTGTGTGGATAAGAAAAAACCCCACAGCCCCCATTTTTCAAGCAATAGGTCCATAAATTGCTGAATGCCTCTGCTTCAGACCATTGCAGAGCAGTGGTGGTGATGTGGTGTCGTGTTGTACRTTCTCAACTGTAGCAGAGTGTTAATTAAGAACGTAACCTGCAACTCCAATTAATGGTCCTGTCTGTTTGGCTGGACAGGAGCAGTGCCTTGCTTTAGTTACTTTGAAAGCTTCCATAAGAATGGTAAGATTAATGTTTTATTTTCACATCTGTTCATGAGACAGTTTAAAAATCCTGAAGTTTAAAATGCAATAGAATGTAAACAAAAGGGCTTCTGCTCATTTACATGTTAGCCAGATTTGCTAACTGATTGCTGTTTGAACCTAATCTACCACCTCCTGCTGCATTAGCTACAACAAACATTACATTTACATACTGATTTCTTATTTTGTTTTAATGTAAATAATCTGTAATTACAGTAAATTTGGACTTCTGTTGACATGAGCTTGTATAAATCTGTAAGTTTAAAATGGAAATGTTAATTACCTTGTGTGTCATACCTGTTTATATAAAAATCAGAGATTTTGAGGGAAATCTCTGTGTGACTGGGAAAGATATTGCTTAGTAGGAAATACTGAATGTATTTCATAAAAAATGAAATGAAAAGGAGCATTTACATATCATTGATTAAGGACTTACTTTCAGTGTCAAATTCTAAAATATTACTAACATTTCAAAGAAAAATGCAATTGAATAGCAAAGTGTCATATAAAAAAAACCAAATCATTAATCCGATCTCTTAACAGTAGACAGAACCAGTCTGTTTTGTGTGTCCAGGTCTCTTGATAGAATTGGTCAGAGCAGTGACCATGGTCAGGTCTATTTTCTGTTGTCTTTTCTTGAACTTCTATTTTGGGTGTAGGCTGGGTACCTCAAATGGAGTATTGGTGCCAAAAAATATAATTTCCCTTGCCTCTTGTGCTGAATAGTGAGTGCAGAATCCTTCAGCTGAGGTAAAACAGTTGCAATGGCAGTATATCAGCCATCAGCAAGTGCTTTTAAACGCTGGAGTTTGCAGTAGGAAAAAAATGGTTTTAGTAACACTGGCCTACTTTAGTCCTGCTTCTAGAATTTTGTTTTCTTTTCCCACTAATTAATTCTCAGATTAATTGAATTCTCTTAACAAACTGGTGGCAACAAAGAAAAAGAATTTAAAAAAAAAAAAGAAAATTTGTCTTGACTACAATGGGGCATACAGGTTTACCCTGATTTTTSTTTTCCCTTTTAATGCAGCTATTTTATTTGGAAGATTGTGATCAACTAACATTTGTAGGAAGATTAAACAGCTGCAAACACCAAAGCCAGATTTTGAGAGCTATACATTGTATTCAAAGTCAGTCTTCTCAATACATTTATGTGGGCCTAAAAAGAACGAAAAATAAGCTTCAGTGAGAAGTTTCCTTTAAACATTTTCATCTTGTAAAATTTATCATCACCTTAATGGCTGAAATACAATTTTTGGGCAATATACATTCTGGCACAAGTAATTTGGGGTAATCTAYATCCCCCTTTGCTGGAGGAAATGATTATAGGAGGGACAGACATCTCTGGCTGCGTGTTTGCATCAACCCCATCCCACACTGGAGGGTGGGCACCAATGCTGGCATCAGTGACCCATCAGTGCCAACAATTCCTGCTCCCTTTGACTTCCTGGTGGACATTGTCCAAAAATTGCAGCTTTCAGACCATGTGGGATTTTGATGTGGGAGCTCAAAGGACTGCAGCAGTTGGCCAGTGCATTTCTGTGTAAGCAGAAGTAGTGTTCCTCCTGATGTTATTTTTCTGAAGAAAAAGTGAGCATGCACTATATTTGCTAACACTTTCAAACCCAGTTTATCCTCATTTTTTTCAGGTTGTTTTTTTTTAGCCAGCTTAATTTTCAGCTTCTTTTTTCAGTCTGTTTGTCGATGAATATGTACTGAGAATTTGCTTGTTAACAACGTTCAGCTTGTGTTGCTTAGAAATCCCAAAAGTAGAGGTGTCAAAATTGTTAGTTACTTCAAAAATTAAGGCTTTTAAATTTTAGGCACTTAATTTAAATTTGTTTGAAGAGTATTTTTTCCTTTCCAAAATACTTCCTGCTCTCACAAGTGGAAAACTTTTCCTATGAGCAGATGCTTTTTATTAGTGAGCTGTATTTTTGARTTGTACTGAAGTGTGTGTATCATGAATAACTGGAGAGACTGAGGGTTTGATCAGACTGGCCTGTTTCCTTCTATGTTTACATCAATTACAGAATGAAAACATGAGTCATGTTATCAGTTAGCATCTACAGATTTTCTGATAGAGTCAAAATTAGCATTAACAGAACCTTGTGTGAGTCTGTATGGAATCCAGATCCATTCACATATGCTGTGATTAATGTTTTCAGAGCAATTAAATATGTCATTTGCCTCCAGTATTTGCTGAAAACAAATAAAAMATCAGAACCCAAAAAATCTCAGCAGGATATTTTAGTTGCTACTGAACATTTGCCAATAGAAAATATGGTTGTGGCGATACGAAACTCACTAACARTCAAATTACAATTTCCTTTGAAAATAAGCATACAACTTTTCAGGACTCTTTATTTTTCCCTCTCTTTTGAAGAAATGTGAAGTATTTTAAAAATTTTCAAGCCTTTTGTTAGAAGATTTTGTGAAAATGCAGAAAACTACATGTTCAGCCTAGATGGCTCCAGTTACATTTGTAGTGTCTGTAGTGCACATGGTCATGCTTAGCATTCCGTATTGGAAAATCATAAAAGACAAGAGATAGCACTTGATGATTTTGTTTTGTAGTATGTGATCATTGAGATGTCACAGGAGCCAAGTTAAGTTGCTGAGTGAAGATATTTTTGTAAGGTAAATTTCCCTGAGATGTTCAAGCAAATTGAGTATCTCTTGCTGAAATATCCAGTGAGTATTGTATGAGTTCCTTCCCATCTGAGCAGTAAAGCAGCAGATCAGCAATTTTAGTAGGAGTTAAAACTAATAAATCAGGTCTCAAATGATTTAGGAGCCTTTCTTGTTCTCTTGTATCGTGAGATACAGCTRTGGTGATCAGCATTCAGAATTTGTCCTTTACTGCTAAAAGGAGTTGAAGTGTTGAATGTTTCAGAAGTGACACGGAATAATGAAGATGTGCAGGAAAAAACACATTCTGTTTTTTCTTTTAAGTGTATGTGATAACAGAAAAAAGAATTGAATAGGCCCAATTAAATTTCATATGCCATTGAACCAAGTCAAGTCTGCATAAATATTGTTTAGAAATCCAAGCTGTGGTGCAACGTTGCTGCAGTTTYGTAGCATGTGTAAGATTGCACACAGTCCAAATTGCAGTGTCTATAATAGAAGTCCTGCCTTCTACTTTGAAAACTAGATAGCTGTATAATTTTGTATCTAATTAAGCAAACAGGATGCCTTTTTAACATCCAGATGTTTTGCTACTAGGAAAATCAGAAACCCACCCCCCCAAGTTTGTAACAACATGAAGACAGAGTTGACCGATTTAAACTGTGTCTTAAGATTTTTTTTTTCATTTCTTATGATTAAAACCTCTGTAATGCACATTTAAAACAACATGAGCAGAACTAACATTTCTAAATGTTCAATACCAACAGGAGAAATCTTGCTGGAGTTWCTTTTTAATTAGCTGGGTTTATGTGCTTTGAATGAAACTAAGCAGAAGAGTTTCCATTTGGTTTCTGCTTCAGGTGACCCTAGAGAARCAAGAGCATGCTTTGCCTCCTTCTGCTTACCATCAGTTCTTAATGTGCATCATAGCTTGATATTTGGTCTGGTCATCAATATGCTGACAAGCCTGTCATTAATGGCATTAGGAGTGCTAAATACACTCCATGTTTGTGAAGATAATGGGACTCTCTCCATTCTGAAAATACTTAACATTAGAAGAGCTTTAAAGGCTGCAGTCACCTTATTAAGGAAGGAGTTCAGRAATGGCCTTTGGTCATTCTCAGCATGCTTCCTTGCATTTAAGAGTGAAAAGAGAGATGATAATGTTGTGCCTGGACTTGTCTGTGTAGAGTTTAGGGTACCCTGGGGTTTTTGCATCTGACTGTAAAACAAGCTATAACATGCTTATCCCTGATTTTCCTGTTTTTCTTTCAACCATTTCAGGGCCCTGCAGGAGTCATTAAATCAAAACTTCATGCTGATTGTCACCCATCGAGAAGTCCAGCGGGAGTACAACCTCAACTTCTCAGGAAGCAGTACCATTCAGGAGGTGAGTGCTGTTTCACAGCTGAAGAATAAATRTAGCTCATTATAGCTAATGCCAGCTCTGTTAAAGGGGCTTTGTGCGGTCTAGATGGATATTCCTGTATTTTATTAGTCTTTTTTTTCTTTTTAAATCAACTGGATCATCGAGATTTGCTGTAATTTGATTAAAGAATTCAGTCAGTAAAAGGTGTTCTATTAAATTATACAGAAAGGATGTTTCTTTTTGCATTGTAGCAGCAAAATATGTGAACAACGTTTATTGAGTTATTCAAATTGCATTTTTCTTGAAGCCCCTTGAAGGTCCCTCTGTGTTCCCTTCTTTTAAACAGCTCCWTCTCCATTTTGTAGGCACCTCAACCATTGCTGGTTGCTGTTGGGGTGCTGTTTTTCTTGCTGGCCTCGTGGCCAGATGGTTTTGTGTGTAATGGACATTGCTGCTGTTCTGTGGAATGGCCAGCAAGGGGTGATATTGGAGAGAACTTCGGCAGAATTAAGTCCTAAAGGAGCAAATATCTCTGATGTGACTCTGAACTCTCTGAATTCAGTCTGGAACCAGTCCCTTGCATATTTTTAAAATTCCTTTCCAAGCCCAAAGGTRGTTGTCTAAGTGCTCCATGGTATGTCTCATGCCAGATGTTTTGGATGTTATTTTCCATATAACCCACTGCCTTCTGGAAACTTGACAAACAACCTAGAAATGTGAATCTTCAGAATTCACATTACAAAATWTTAAGATTAAATGTTTGCTTTTCAAATTAAATGTATGTTTGCTATTATTGGTCTGACACTTGTCTCAGTCTTTTAGGGTTGAGTAGATTTTATTGAAGGTTTTTGTGCCACATACTGACATAGTACACAGAATTCATTTAAGTTCTGTAGCATTAGCTATGTTGTATCTGATACCACATTGAAAAATGATCATTAGCTGTTTTCATTGTGAATCCTGTCATTCTTAAGAGCTAAATTCTGATTTTACCTGTGTGAAAAGGTAAAAAAAAGCCTGTTTTCTACTTATTTTTAGATCTACTATCGTAAGKTGTGTTTTGCTTTTGTGTTAATAGCAATAAACAAACATACTTGAATCAGTTTGACTTTTGAGGGGCTGAGCTTTGACTGTCTAAAATTGTAAAGGATTTGAATATTTATGGAAATAATTCATCCAAATATGTGGTTTTAATTWAAAAAAATGGTGAGATTCTAAAAGAAAACAMATACATACATATAGTCCATCTGGTTTTTATCATTTGATAAAATAGTGCTGTATCATTTACTTCTTTGCTGGTGGATCTTACTTGGCCTAAAGGAACCAGAAAGCTGTGCCAGGGTGATCTAAGCTGCCTCTCCATGCACTGAAGTTTGCTTGTGTATTGGTAATGACAGATTAACAGTCAACACGTTACCATATGAAGTCAACATAATTTAAAACTTAATTATGATTTTCTCCTTCAACAACCAAAAATAAAAACCCGTAACCAGCGTGAGCRGAAACCCTTTCTTTGCTTTTCTTGTATCTAAGTATTCCACCCAGGAGAGTGTATAAAATTGTGAAGACCAATTCAGGGGCTGAAGTGACCYGAGCTCTCCAGCCCTTGCAGTGGAGCTGATGCTGAACAGGTGAATGTGTCTGTGTGTGCAAAGTCTCCTGGAAATCCCTGGGGATTTGGCTGAGGTAGAAGGGTTGCCGAGCATTTGTCTAATTATAGAAAACAAGCACTGTTTTGAATGTTAACTCCCTAATGGTTTCTTAATTTAATTTTTTTTTTCTTTTAGCATAGAGTGATCATTGTAACAGATCTAGGCAGTCCTTGTGGTTTGGAGGAGTCTGTGCTATCTTTCCTTGTCTCCTTTGTCTCTGTCCTCTCYAGGGACTTAATTTTTTTTTTTCTTCTCTCTCTCGTTCGCACTTTTAGCAAATTAATAGTTTACTTTCCTCCTGGTGTATTTTTGTARCGGTGGAGAAGCTCAGTGATGCAGTTGCCAACCACAAGAGGGCAGGAAGGACTATTCAATTATTACCTAAAAATGCCGCTCAGTGTTTTCAAATTAGCTTCTGGTATATTAACAAAAAGGACTATAATGGCCAAGTTATTGTTTGATTTACAGATAATTGGCATATTGCAGGGAGGAGACTTAATTTCACCCTTTTAAATTAAACAGGGAGATTTAAAAAGACATAAAATATTCATTAATGTTCAGTGATTATAAAGCAGTGGCATATATTTATTCTACCTTTATTACTGTTTCGATGGGAAAATACTGCAAATATTTCAGAAATCGACTTGGCCATACTGACAAGTTGAAATGTTTAAGCAGTGTTAATGCAATCTACTCACACGCCATATCCTATGCAGAAAGATTCAAAATGACTACATCAATTATTAAAAGAAATATTTAAGATTCTAGAAATGTTCTACTTCTTGCCACAGTTGGGTGYAACTGTCTCTCAAGGGCTACTGGTTCAGTGTGGTGTTATTATTAGTACTGAGAATTTTAAGGAATAGGTATTTTTTCCAGGGGTTCAAAAAGCCCCCAAACTCGCACCAAAAAYTCAACCTCACCACCCTTGCAGAGGGCATGAATGTTTTGCAATGGATTTAATGCAAAATCAAGTGAGCTCACAACTGTGCTTTCCTAAGCTGCTATTGCTTCAGCTCTCTGGGTTTTTTTATTGTTCAGAATGCATATTTAATAGTAAATGATACTTGCATTAATTGTTTTTTTGAAGAAATTGTGGTGTTTATGGGGAAACCATGTGACAAAAAATTATCTGAGAGAAGCCTGAAGCTGTAGGGCTCATGTTTGCTTCCACAATTTCTTGCATATTATTTTARTAGTTGGATTTTGGATGGTGCTTGAAAATGCCTTTTTTTTTTAGCACTTCTTATCAAAATATCTAACTCTTTATGTATTAAAATCTGATTCTCTCATCTAAAAACATATCAGTTACGTTCAGTTATATTGTTTGGGGARCATGAACKTATACAGAATCTTTGGAAATGAAATAAAAATTTWAATGGAACTTGTCAAAAATTCTGTATATTCGATTTAATTTTTTTTTTAGTTGGGCAGTGGAGTGGTTAACTTGGAAAGTTAATACTAACASGATGGTCTAAATTGCAAATTAATCTGTGTCACAGGTTTCTGACATCTGTTTGTTCTTGTAAAATTGCAGTATTAAATTAATTCTGGGCAGATACTGTTCTGGGAAATATCATGGTTACTTTTTTCCATGATCTGCATTTTAAATTGGAAATTGGTAGGTTTTGTGCCAGTTTGGAGACGGTAAATGAATACATTTCCAGCRTATTAGATGGTTAAATAAAGACAATTTGACAAATTGAACTCCTAATACAAGACTAAAAGCCGTTTTCTGTCTGAACACTTGTTCTTTATTCTGCTGAGATAATTTGTAGAGGCTGTCTGCAATTGGTGAGAGTTTTTTAACTGTAGGTTTGAGAAGCTCTGCGCTAAATTACTGCAAGGCATTGCTACATTCAAGATAATTTCTTTTCTATCTATTCTTACTACCTTGTTCAYTTAAAAATGAACATTTTTTCTACTTTTCATTTTTGCAAGTTGTGCTTACATTATTTGACAGAAATTAGGGAAAGCCTGTTTTAGAGGGGGGAATGTTTAAATGTGTCAGGGAAAGCATGTTTGTGTTCTGATCCTGGAGCAGACAAACTAATTTGTGAAAAACTTAATGGACCCGAGTTCTTGTCACAATAGTGTGCTCTACACTTTGGTTTTAGTCAGTGACATAGAAAAAAAAATCAAACATTTTTAACAAACTGGATTGCTCCATTAAAAACAAGGACTTTGCATTGTCTGTTTTACTCTTTTGATACAGACTTTGAAGCCTTTTTGTGATTCCCGTGTGCAGGATTACAAAAATACCCAGTGTACACAAGCTGTGGCTGCTAAAGGGTGGACGAGTTAAATATGCTGAACCCCCGGTCCTCTCACAGATTGGTGATTTTATTTTGTAACTGCTGGAAATTCCAGTTGAGAATACTATGTAGAGCATGTCCTGGGCACTAGAATTCTTGGTAAAACATAAAATCTGTGCAAACAATGCAGGGAAGATGGGTCTTTAAATGCTGGCTGCATCTGCATCGCTGCCTCTGCTCTTTATTCCGTTCCTTCAGCCAATAACTTAACCAGAGGCTGCCTGCTCAGCATCCCTGTCACCTGTGCTAGGTAATATATTTGTTCTCTGCTCCCCATAGACTCACTGGCTAAGGTGGAATATGAAAAGCAATGTATCCAATAGCAYTCCAGGCAGGAGGAAGAACATCCGTGCACGCAGCTGCCTGCGCTGAGATAAACTGTAAATTCTGCCTTGACAGACCCTGAWCAAGTCCTTTGTGCTAATTTCTTTAAACTTTTTTCATAAGTGGATGGATGTTAAACAATATGTAAAGTCACCATTACGAGCATGCAGGCAGAAACCTTACTTAAAAGGTCTAAATAAATGTAAGGTATCAGTATAGGTGAGCAAATGAATTACCTGCAGCAAGCAGAAAAATAATCTGGCTGAAGGTCTTGTACCTTTTTTAGATCTGTTTATTGATGGCTGAACAAAATATTTTCAAGCCAATTGTTGTTGAGTGAGATCACTCAAAGTAAACGTCAGACACTGACACGGAGAYACAAAATGTGTATATAAATAATGTTATTCTTTTTAATGCTGTAGCCAAATAATTACAATAAAATACATTTGCCAGAAAATAGGCATACCCAAATATGKTACATGCATTAATAGTTTCAGAAACAGTTGTTTTATGTTTTGACATTTTGTACTTTCTTYAAAATTGTTGAAAACTATTGTTGTAATAAAAATCAGTAACAGCACATTTTGGTATTTAATAGGAGGTGCACAAACCTTCTATTGTTCAAATATTCAGTCATGCTATTAAAATACATTGCTATACTCATCTTGAGTACTTGAGCCATATGTTTTTGTGCAATTTGAAYATTTTATTTGCTTTTTAAAGAAATCTGTCATGTTAAAATTATATTCAATTTATAGCAAGTCAGAACAGCAATATACATAATTTAAACATCACTGTGGTAGCCTCAGTGTTCTATAGTGGTAAATGAGAACCTGCTAGCAAGCCAGGCTTTGACTTTTTTCAGCGAGGAGAGAAAAATCTATTTTAAAAAAGCTAAATTAACTTCTTGGTCTGTTTTTTTGCCTTTCTGTTATAGAAAACCAGCCCATTCCTAAAGTAAAATGTATTTGCTGAAAGAAATCCTTGATAAACTTGTTGTAAGTGGTCATGTATTTGGAATGATATGAAAAGGAAGYTCCTTGGGAAATAAAGAGAAAATACCTTTTAGGTACCTGTTCAACAGTGATAACTTTATTAGGCACTTAMAATATCTTAATACCTGACTGAAGAGGTCTGTTTCAAAGATGCCTCATTGAAAAAGGTATTTTTCTTTTTCTGCAACAGAAACAGCAATAAGAGATAAAGAAAGGGCACTACTTCTCACTTAATTATGAAACTTAATATATTCCTGACAGAATATGTTTCATAACCTGTTATTTGATTTTGGTGGGTTTGGACGTGCATATCATTAAAGAAACGATCTTCAGTTATTAAAAACTAGTAAACATGGACATTTTTATATGCAAGAAAAGGCAGAGAGTAAATAATTGCACTGGTGACCAATACTGTAATAATCCTGTTTTACAATATGCACTTGACAGGTTGTAATAGTGCTAATTGAAGAGACTAATTCACACTTGCTTCATTCTATTCAAAGGCAAAATCAGCAGCTTGTTTTGCTTTTGACCAGATGGTCCTGATGAACACCTACTGTGCACTTTAAGTGCTTTACTAGAATTACAAAGGCTGGGGGCTGCATCCGACTCAAAATGATTTGAGAAGAGAAAAAAACCTCGCTGCTCAATGGATTTGGTGCAACTAAATTAATTCTAGTGGACCCATTACACATTGAGCCCCCTTTTCAAAGTGCTGAGCCTCCTCGTTTGTTCTGTAGCAATGAGAAAGTGAAAGGCAGATTACTGCAAACAGAAATAAAAAAAAAGTGCTGTGAAAAGGAGAAAAGAGGCCTTGAAGCCTTTTCATATCATTTGGGTTTTTCAAGTGCGTTATTTTTGGGGAGGGTGGATGTATGAAAAGCCAATTGGAGTTTTTTTTGTTTTAAAGTGCGCTATTTAAGTACTATGAATATAAAAGCAAGAGCAACAGTTGACTGAGTTTACTGTGGTAAAGCTTTGTGTCCAAGGATGAATCAAATTCATTATAGTCAATGCTTTGTATTTTCATATGAATGTAGGGTTAGTTTCACAAGACTGTGTCTGTTTAGGATAATTATAATTTAATATTTTCCTTTCATAAAGTTATCACTGTAGTTTATCTAAAATATGCTGAAAGCAAGGTTTTTTTCCTTGCATAAATTTAGAAGCGCCCAGAGAGTTTAAAACTCCAAAGGAAGCTGTTTGATTTGCAATGGAAGGCGAGGCAGCTTCCAATAGCACAGATTATTATAACTAATTAGAAGTCACACATCTGTTAACGTTCAGTTTGTCACTGCTCTTAGTTTAGTGTGTGTGTTTATATCTCTTGTTTATATCTCTTCTTCCTTTCTCCTTCTCTCCCTCTATTACACTCCATCCATAAGTGAAAGGTGGCTTGGAGAGAAACTCTCAAAGGATAAGGATCAATTTATTTGAATTTGAAAATAATGAGGAGTCATTGTTATAATTTTGGTTATGGGTTTGGCTCTGTAAATGCTCAGTCATGTGAGTTGTCCTTATTTTAGAAGTAATCATGTTGAATTGAATGGCTTTGCTCATGTAATTTAAGGATGCGAAGGATTTTGGGGATCAAGACCTAATTTAAAACCCTGAATTTTTAAAAAACTGCAATTAAAACCATCGCTTGCTATTCTGATTTTGAATATTTGCTGTGTTTTACTTTCAGGGTGGTGGATTTTTATGCAAGGCTTCTATCATAATGCTAGCTATTAAAAAGGTGTTAGCATGAAATGACAAGAAAACCTAAGCAGCTTTATGAACATATTAAACAGCTATGTCCCCAGCTCCTGGGCTATTCAGAGTGGGAAAGCAGCACTCTGTAGCTCAGTAGCACAGTGCTGTTATCTGTGTGAATTATATTTAGTTGAATAACAAATGAAAAATTAAAGTTAGCATTTTTTTGCAATTAAAAAAAATTAATTTRCAGCTTGTAAATTAAAACGGTTTAGAACATGGTTTAACCTTTCTATCCTGTGTTAACTATAATACGATCACTTCTATTATTGCATGATATACACTTATATTAAAAAAACACATTCGTTGAATTGCTGATTTGTTTTCAAACAATGAAATTTGTATTTGTGCAAATTATAGTAGGCACAGTGTTCTCTCATGTTTTCTCATCAAACAACCCAATTATACTTATAAATAGTGAGGTGCTAATGAACTGTTGTTCTGGAAAAGTTGATTTTTTTTTTTTAACTTGGGTAAGAAAGGAAACACTTCACAATTTTAGAGTGCTTGCTTGGTGAGAAAATATTTGAAAATATTTTACTTATGTAAATCATGTTGGTGCTATCACTTTTAAATACACAACAGAAGCTAATCTAAAATCCCATCAGTTCATATGGAGTGCAACTACATTCTTGACATTGTAAATTGCTCACTTAATTGGGAACCGAGGATTTTCTTATATTCATTAAGTTACAGAAGTTGTTTCCTGAGAGTTAATATTTTGGTTTGAAGTTTGTCACTGCATTCACTAAATAGAAAGAGGTAATTTTTGGATGGTTGTGGTAATAAGGATATTTAAAGTAGAGCTTGTGGAGTTGCAACATCAAGATGGTGTAAACATAGCGCTGCACTATGTTGCTTTGCAATTTACCATGCAAAGAAAACACTCAGTTGCTRTTACAACTGTGAATAAATAATATTTGTCCCATCCATAACATCTTAGTGACACAGGCACTATCTCTGTAGTAAACCTGTTTTTTTAGGTTTTTTCAGTTACATTCCTATATCTGTGTAAAACGTGAACTTGAAAAGTTATCCTTTTGTTTTTGTACCATGAATCGAGGGCATAAATTGGAGAGCCTTGCACTCATTTAAGGGATAAAATGGCCTCATAATCACCCACAAGAAATCCCTGTTACTGTTTTTAAAAAGGGTTATAGCAGCTCTTGGCAAATATTTGCAATAAGTGGCAAAATTTATGCCTTGCTTTGTGATAGTTGCGTGACCAGACAGTGGGGCATAGGATTGTTTTAAGGTTTTTACAGCTGCAGGGAAAAAGCATCTGTTCCTAGAAAAGCCTTCATTGTTTAATTTTGACACTGACTTTTCCATGCTGCTTGTACCAGTCTCTGGATTAGGTGCCACTAAGATAAAATTTGTTTTAAGTTGCTCCCAAATGCAGCTGTCACTATATGCAGCCTTGTAGCTTAGGCAAAGGAGACGTAATCAAAACAAGCATTTTTGTGCAAGGTCACTTGGTAGACTGGGAAAGCTCAGAGCAGGAATTTTGACAATATTGTATTTTGTGAGTAGCTTGGCTATTAGCTTTTGTGTTTGTTTAATAATTCTGGTGATCRCTGATGTATATGACTGTCTCAGAAATAATGAAAGAAAGGGATTCTTTTAACTGCACTGTTTTTCTTTACATATACTTTATATGAAATTTATTTTGATTGAGCAGTTTCTGGGGTGTTCAGTTACATACRTCCCATGTATGTTTATTTGTATCTCTGTATCTCTGCAGTGAAATGGAGTGATTTACAAAAAGCAGAGAAAATTGACATTTTTGAAAAGGCTTCCATTTCTTTCCTTCAAAGTTTCMAGTGAATTAAAAATGAAAGAGCACTTCATTTTATGTATCCCAGAGTTGTGTTAATTTCTACCCAGCTGGTCTCAACTGATTGATACAAAGCCAAATTTGTGGCTGCCTGCATTACAAAGTCTGCAATTTGCTAATGAATTATGATAATAATCTTTCATCACACATGAAAGATTTAGACAAACAATTTACTAACTATATAGTTTGATCACAATTTTTGGGTTTGTACCAAGCCTGAAATCTACTTTTATTTTTCCCTGCCTAGATTAGCCGACCAAAGTGAACTCACCTTGCTTTGAAAACAGTGAAGTTACACAGAGATGGTGGTGGACAGCAGAAATGATACAAACTTATAAATATCCATATTTAATGTATAGACAAATAAAACCACCCAGTTTCCAGCTAGAGGAGCATCAGAGTGGGCATGGCACACGAGGTTATTTGAGACTACATCCACTGTTGTGGGGACATAGAAATAAATAAAAATAGGATGCAGATGTTTCTCAAATTCTCAAATTCGTCCTCTGGGTGTGGTGGAGGCAAACTAATTAAAACACAGCTAGGCAAAGCCTTAGGGACAAACTGGGCTTGAAAAGAATGGAAAGGAAAACCAAATCTTCCAGAAGAGGAGCAGCTGCCACAAGATCCTGTCTGTTTCTATGAAGTTAGTGGTTACCTGCTTGTGAAATCAGTAAAGAGTTGATCTTGAACACTCCAAGGACCCTCTGAGGACAATGTTCACAGAAGGAAATGAGCACACCATAAATGTCTTCCTGTATGAAATCTGGTTTTGGTCAGATCATCCACCTTCTGACCAAAGATTAATTCCCAGGTCTGTAGAACCTCCTCCTGTATGCAGGAAAAAAGAGGRGCTCTTGTGTTCAGTGTCCTCTTCTGTTCTGCAAGATTGACAGAGCTTGCAAAAAAACCCCAAAAAAACGAAACTTGATAATTTTTCTGCCTCTCTGGAGCTCAGTAGAATGGATTTAAGTAGACAACATTTTGATGTGCACCCTAGGAAAATGAATCAACCAAAGAAAAAACCCACAAAACCTAGCACATGCACCCAGTGTTGCCATTGTTACTTGGATGAAGCCGTTGSCTTCAGTGGTTTCTGGCTCGGTGTGCTTCTCTTCAGACTATGAGTGACCCAAAGCAGCTGATTTCTCACCCCAAAACCATACAAGTGTGACTGCCCCAAACAAAATCACATTGAGAGTCCTGTGGCTACTGCTACATAAAGTATTGTTTGACTGGTAAAAAGATTTAAAAAATAGGGAGTAAAGAAAGTAGGACAACCAGCAGTAGCAAGAATATGCCATCCAGAGCAGGGCCTGGTTCTGAGGCCCTGTGAAAAGATTAGGAAAAGAGGTTGAACTATGACTAAAAACTTTTTGTTCTTGCTTTATTATATGTTTGTTGTTATCAAGTTTAGGGAACTAGAACCTTATGAATAACCAGGAGTGTGTTCATGAATCACCTCCTACTGTATCAGGTTAAAAAGAAAAAGTCTTGAGTTTGGTTAGAAGGCAATATTTTTTTTGGTCAAACTTCCTGGATAATAGAAAGTGCAGAAGAATGGGGAGGGAGGTGTGAACAGAGATTTGATGTTCCAAAGACCTTTTCTCTCACCACTCCYTTGTCCCCAGGAAGGTGATTCTGTCTAGTAGCTGTTACYTGGTAGTAACAGCTCAGTCTCAGAMCTAGTAGCTYCCTTGGAAATTATGGTGTTACAGTAATTTGGGAGTACAGACTATCTGAGGAGCTTCACATCAGAAATAAATAACCAATAAACAAAAAAAAAGGGAAAGAGGAGTACAAGGAACAAGTATTTTTTTTTAATTTTCTACAATTTCTATGTAAGGAAGAGAGATTTCTTTCCTACAAACATGTCCTAATAAAATAGCAGGATATCTGATATCAGAGGGCAAAGCTGTATGTACCTTAGTCCAACCCCAACAGCCTAAGGATCAACTTAATTTCAGTTACTTTGTTCACAACATCACAAATATAGCACCCCAAATATCTCTGCAGTTTCAGGAGAAACRGAAAGGTTTTATATTGGTCTTATTTCACTCATTTCTGATGACAAGCTACCTTTACTAAATTCAGCCACTGTAACACAGTAAAGCATATTTAAGAGACATTGTGAGCTGTGTTTGTGTCTCATTATTAATTTCTCTGTAACTGTGAGCTGAATTTCAGTTGAAAATCTTCCCTCTGTGCCTTGCATAAACTTCTGTTTGCACTTACTCCCAAAATTCCTCTTTTAAGGCAAGAAGGATTCGTTCCTGAATAATTCAGAAGTGGGGAGTGCTTGGATTAATCTGGGGAGGGTTTTGTGTRTTGACAATTTCACCTATAACTAACAATCTCTTTCACCCACTCTGCTTAAAAGGTCTTGGCTCTTCTTTATTCTTTGCTTTGACCTTGGGCTGGCAGAGAAAAGCCCAGACTGCAGCTGAGAGCTCTGACCACAGGGCAGCCTAGGCCAGGACTAAGGCAAACAAAGTGGAGAAGCTCTGGCGTTCACAAAAAGCAGCGACAGAACAGTGGAAGAGGAGACTTTTTTATTGTATAAAGCAATACAGTGAAACTTCTCACCCTGATACAGAAGGTAAACTGCCAATTCAGGCAGGTCCACGTTCAGTTTTCAAGGATGGCTCTTGTGAGGCCAATGGAAAACATGTAAGGTCTCTAGAGTGTTCTGTGAAGTTTGGGAGAGATCAAAGTTTCTGTTTTTGATGATCTAAGTGTAGCAGACTGAGATGAAATTTGAATTGCTCTGGAGATGTCTTTACTCTCCTGCTTAAATCTTCCCACAGACCAGTTCTGGATGGTTCACAGTTGTGGCTGCATTAGAGCACAGGACTGTGCAGTAAGAGGTCTGCAGAGGGAATGTGTTGATGGGAAAGATCTCTGCTATTTCTCTTTCCTGGCATTTTAATAGTGACCATTTCCAGCTGGTCCTGTGAATTGAATATTTCTTATTGATTGAAATTTTGAAATTGTGCATCTTCTCTCTTACTTTGGTCCTAATGGTGATTGCCTGCTCAGGCTGCTCCTTTCTCCAAGCTGAAGTGTGCAAGAAGTTGGACAAGTGGGAGGCCTCAGACCAGGAGTATGTGATAGAAATGAAACACAAATGCAATTCCATTTTACAAGGGCTGGATSTGCAGCAGCCCCTTGGTGCAATCGGTGTTTTCAGATCTTGCAGCATTGAGAGATTTCCATTGTAGCAGAAAGTGTCATTTTAAGAATCATTTTGTAAACAGAGGTGGTAGAATTCTTCTTAAATAGGAGCAAATAAATGAAAGATTTGAGTGAAAATTGCATGTGCTGGGTGTTTCCCACTCACTGCAGAGTAGCCGTGCAAAGAATCACCATGAGCAGTAAGACAAGCTTTTTAAATACCCAAAAAGAAAGTTTTTCCCATATTAGCATTGTATTCTGCTATTTTTTTTTCTCAAGATCAGTTTGAAGTGAGGAACAATAAAACTGGGAGATTAAATGTTTATTCTGCAGCCTAAGTCCAAACTGTTTAAAGTAAAGGATAATTTTAGCATAGTCYCAAATAAGCATCTGTTGTCTCAAGACTTTGGTATCAGAAGAGAACTGAAAATCCAATTTCAGTTCTCATTTTGTGTCTTTTGCCTTGTGTCAGTTTATAGGTCAGATCTAAAATCACTCAGATACGACTTACAAAATCTGACAGTCACCCACCCAGCTGTATTTTTAATTCTGTAGGTCCTTTTGCTTGTTTAGTAAACGGTGTCTCTTTCTCTTTTTTTTCCCATCTTCTTTTAAAATGGTTTTTTTTCCTTGTTTCTTTTATTTTTTTCTTTTGTACTGTTTTCTCATTTCTGTTTGTCATCTTCTGTTCTATTGTCTTTTGCAATAGGTTTTAGTGAAAAAAAATTGTAAGGGTTTCTACATTTCTGCTTGTTTAAATGAAATATCACTATTTGGCCTAACATTTCTRAATACTATTTTATCCTTACAATACAATACAGGAAAAAATACTGTAAATCAGAAACTTTTAAAGTGTTGTTCTTTTTGCGCTAATTTTCTATAGAGTGATTGTGTGTTGAATTATTCTAGAAAACTGTTCTCGTGTGTCAGTATCATGCACGTTAGTATTTCAAAGGCTGAATTTTCACTGATTATTATTTGAATATCAAATGAAAATTCTTTCTATCAATTAAATTTTTATTGCTGGTATTAATTGTTAAAAATATTACACCTTCCKAGGAYTTAGTAAGGAATTATTTTTACACTTTTGGTGTCATTTCMTTGGTGTATATTTTATGCATGGAATTTGCATAACTGTGAGTATCCTCATGGTTCAGAGGAGAAGCTTAGTATGGATCTGTCAAATAGTTGTTCTATTAATTTATTCTCAAGGAAAAACCAGACAGAACAGCTGAATATGTAAATGAGCAGCTTGTGATGCTATAACTTGTCAAATAACCATTGATGCAGTATAGCTGAGCAAACTGTTTCAGTGTGTGCATATACAGTAGGTATTTCTCTCCAAATTAATATTTGCATTTGAAATATGAGTGCAGTGCAAATACATGAGAAGTATATAACAATTAAYAATATTTTGTGTTTGATGTTTACATATTATGTGATCTGTATTTTAATTCTGAATGTTATCTGCTTCTTTAATAATTTTGAATTAGTTTTCCAAATATATTGATGTAAAGGGATTTACTACTTAATTATTAAGGTTTGATAGGCATTTATATCCTTGAACCTGGTTGGGTTTGGTCAGTAGTTAGTTGGCATTTCTTGAGGCTGTCATTTTGATTTGATGACCTTCCACAATCTTTATTGATTTCATGGAGCAAATTGTTACCTTTATTAGAATAATGAGTAAGTAAAGAAGGCTGGCATGTCCTTCAAGGTCTTGGTGTCCCCTCAGGGATTTCCTTCCATGATGACTATCTTCTTCAATGAAAAGGACTTTGGATCCATCCTTTGATTTTGTATGGTTTCACAGACAAAATCCAAACCCAACTTCTCAGACTTCTTAAAAGCTCTTCCTCAATTCCTTGCATTCTTTTGTTCTCCCATTTGTGAGTCATTGCCAGCTTACTGTAATGCAGTTGGAATAAGACTTAAAAAACATCTGTTTTGCACTCTCTTCTATGATTGTTTGGCAATTTAAATGTAGTGTTAGAAATTGCTAGGAATGAACACATTGATAAATTAAAATTACTAAAAAGTTTAGTGTTCATATGATACATAGAAACATGCTTACACTGTTAATTTCTGTAAGCACGCTATCCATGTTCTACCACTCTTAAAATTATGACCTGTTGGGGTTTTCTTTTTAATTCTTTTTCCAGTGTAGTGACAGATGTCACTGTTAGAGAAAAGATGTAAAAATACCCTACCATATCRTGGGGTTCATAGTATTTTGGAGGAGTTCCTTGTTGCAGCAGTGGTTCTGTGCTCTCAGGGAGCGAAGTGAGGGATTTGGAGCARTGTTTATATAAAACAGACATAGCTGTGTTCCCAAAAAGCACTTTTCTGGTCATTTTAGAAAAAACGAAGACCTTGTAGCATCATAACTTGAAGGCCAGTTCTGCCTCAGAAATAGGCTGTAGCTCCCCCAAAACTGTTGTCCTCTGGAGCTCGTGTCCTGCTGCCCTCCTTGTCGAGCTGTTACAGGGGCAGGAGGAGAGGATGAGCTGCTCTCAGCATCCCTTTGCTCTCAGACTTCTCTTTTGGTTCCTGGCTGGGACTCAGTGTGATTTTACAGCAGTATTTAACTCCCTGCCATCCTGCTCCCCTCTTCCTCCCCTTGTGCTGMTTTGGGGTCAGCTCCAGCCTGGCTTGTGCAGGAGCTGAGCCCCTGCTCAGACAGGGAGCCTGGGAAGCAGAGCAGAAGCARCAGCCAGGCAAACCTGTCAATGGCTTTTTTTCCCCTTCCCTGAGTGTTAATTGTGGTCACAAGAGTTAAGTGTTGCTGTAAAATTAACATCTTGGTATTATGTATTTATTTTCCACCGTGGAGCTTCAATGTCAAGTTTACCCAGCAGACAAGTCAAAACAAGATCTTTTTTTTTTTTTTTTCTACATGCTGCTACAGCAAGTCTCAGCCTGGGATCTCAGAAAATCACAGTGTTCCTCCTAGTTAGCAGCTAATAGGAAACAATAAAGATTTAGGGTTCRGAATTTAATTGGCGCTGATGCTGATGCAGGAAGAACAAACCACACATGGTTTACTCTTCTGAAGCTTTATTGATTCTTTTTAAAAGGAAGGCTCTGATGAGAGTAAAAAGAGGCGTTTAATTTGCAAGTATTTCTACACAGTTTTTATTCTGAAATGTGCTTTTCTAGCCTTTTCTACCCCTTCATGGTAAAAATGCCGTAAGATCTTCTGAATCAGAAACAGATACTGGAAAACAAAAGTGTAAGACTGTAATTTCTACTGTTCRTTTTGTTCATTTGGATGGTTTTGCTTTAATTTTATTCCTTTCTCTTTACATGTGCATTTGTGAGTATTTTTAAGATAATGTGGCATTAGCACATCCTCAAAATCTCCATCCCAGATTGCAGTCTCATAGTGACCTATTTCCAAGGATTGGATCTGGAATATCAGTCTCAAAGAGGTGGCTTTCTGACATTGCCTGTATTCCAAAATCTAGAAATGGGATTTTTTTTTGGTCACTTTACAATTAATTGAACTTTTGAATTTCAGTGAGTAAATGAGGACGTTTCTTCAGGAATAGATTGATTCCATGCTTTCAGAGTCTCCAGCAAGGTCAGAGATGTCTGGCAGAAATAACTGCAGATGCTTTTGAGTGACTTCTTGCTCCTACAGCTTCCTTGCAAATCATGAGAGTCCTCAGGTTATCATCACTGGCAAAGCCATCATAGATGAAGTTAAATTTAATAGCTGATATCTCAGCTTTCCRAATGTTCTGAAAATTTTGGAAAGAAGTGACTTATTTCCCTTCCAATCTCATCTCTCCATTTTCTCCATAGCTTTGGTGACAGATTACACACATTTCTCTTGGTCTGGAACTACAGTTTAAAATGCTGTGATGTCACTGTGACACCATGATCAGCAGCTCTTAGCTTTTTGTTGGCTTTCTGCCATCCCTGCTGCTTTTCAGGAATTCGTTTTCATAAGACATCTGCAGGCAAACCTTTTCTGAGTCTTCTGTTCCATTGGGCTTTAGTAATGGMCTCTTATTTCAAGGGGAGAGGATTTTATAGAAACTATTTGAAATATCCAAAATGAATACAAGATGATAGTACTTATCTTTAAAACAGAGTGTCCAAATTATTTTTGCATTCCCGTGGAGAGTTTTTATGTTACTGAGCTGGTTTTGCTGCTCAAGGAGCTCATTCTGTGCCAGATTCCAGCCTGTGCACATTGTAACTCAATCTTTTGGTTCTGCTGAATCACGACTGCTGTTCATGCATATGTTACTTAAAAACACAAGGCTACAACATAAATTTATTGTCATCAGTCATGCCTTCCATGTGACTGGATGGCTATATAGCTTTCTGACCCTTTTCTGATGGTTGGTAGATGGGTGACAGCTCACCAGACAGGATCACAAGCTCTTCATGARATGTTTTTCAGCTGCTGTTGGAAGTGTGTGTGTGCTTAAGGCTCAGATACCCCAGTGTCACGGGGTGATCACTTTAATGAATGTTCAGACCCCTGATTTCTCTCTTAGAAAGCATTTGGCCTTTCAGAAAGGCCCATTCCTTTTTTGTGCATCTGTGTGAGTACTCAAGGGTTGTGTTTGCCATTGATCTGCAGCATTTCTGAGGAGAGACCTGGGAGGATATCCAAGTTGTGATTACTCAGGGYGGATCTTTTAGTTCCAGATACAACAAAAAAAAGGTGCTAATAAAKCTATTCTAGTCCTTAAATCTCTTTAGCCTGTCTGTTACATACATWGATCTGTTGGATGTGCTTCTAATTAATTTCCTTCTAAGTGTTCTCACAGAGATCCTGAAAGAAGTCATAATGATTTCAGTGTCCTGTTTGAGACAATTTTAGGTCCAGGGCATACTTTCTGTGCAGGTGAGTGACCAGCTAAATCTCTCAGTCCTTTCTTGAAATTTCCAGCTTGTTATTGCTGGACTGCAACAGATTTGTCTTCCCCATCCATCAATCCACCATGATGAGGGTGGATATTTTCACGGTTAGAGGATGCTTCCTCTTTTCCAGTAGTGGATGTTCATCCTAACAGGGAGAAGTAGTCCTGGAAACTCAATCCTGGAAACATTTCCTAGCTGACCTGGTTTTTGGTAGAAGTCTAGATCCTTGTCTCTTGCAGACACTTATTTCCAAGGTATATTGGGTTGTTTTCTGGAAATTGTTTTATAGTGCAGAGCTCTCAGATATGACTTAGTTACCCAATAAATCTGTCCTCTCACACTGTTACCCATTAGTAGAAATAAGGAGATTTCCTGCTCCAAGCAGCATTTCCCTGGTGCTGATAAAAAACTGTCCTTTCTGGTCTGCTTCCTTTGTCATTGTTGCAGTGAGACAAAAACACATCTTGGAGTACATGAAAAATAAAGACTTGGTGTAACTCTCTTGTTGCTATAACAGGATAATAAAAAGACTGTGTGGGAGCAATTCATTACTCTTTTCCTTTCAAGCACTTAAAAGAAAAACAGAGCTGAAAATATTTCTTTGGGAGATACTGAAAAACCTCATTAGTTCTTCCTTTTTATTGGCTGKTGAGGTGACAATTCTGTAACAGGAATGAAAGTGAGGATGAAATTTGCTTTGATTTATARAAATGTGTTAATTTGAGCCGAATGGATCTTTTCAGATGTTAGTATTTGTTATCTGTGAATCTTGTTTTGTAATACATAGTTTCTAGTTTTATTTTAGATRAAGTAATTCTGATGGAGGCTGTGTTTATTCTATGCTGTGTTGGAGGTGTTTTGGGGGACACAAGTAGCTGAGATTCACTAATCTGTAGTTTAAGTAATTTTTTTTGTTAAATGGAGTCRTGTTCACTGCTTATTTAATAGTGATAGAATTGCATGTCAAGCTAAGTCTGAAAAGCGSGGAGAAAGTAATAAGTATGTCTAATTAATTAAGTCAACCTTTAGTCAAGTCTTTCCATTTCAGTGAGATGACAAGTTTGCACAATACAATAGTGAAAATGGGCAGAACAGCTTTATATTAGCTCRTTTTCTGAAATGATCATTAAGTTTTCTGTTGTTGTTCTGGTAAGCTTATGAATGGTAAGCTTTGCAAAGCTCTGCACTGGAATGTGCAGAAGAGGTAACTCCTGTAGTGTTTTGGTCAAACAATAATGAAATTGCAGTGAGTTGTATATTCAGGAAATACTGACTCCTCCATCATGGAACAGCTTGGGGTGTTTCTGGCTCACTCCAACCAGACTGCTCATGAACTCTTGAAGGTGCCGTGAATAAACTCGTTGCATTGAGAGAGACTCAACTGTGCACTCCTCTCAGTAGAACAGGATAATGTAGTTTTTCTTTAATATTTTGGAATTCTAAAGGAAAATGTGATTTTGATATTGTAGACTACTTATATTTTAAATTTAAGCAGTCCAGTTCAGGAAGAATGCCTGAACTAGGACTTGCAGAACTAGGGCCTTAGGAGCATTTCTTCTTTTCATGAAAGTCTTGCTGTCTGTAAAAAAAACTTCCTCATTGGAGAGGCTTCCAGGTAATTTTTGTCTCCAAATTGATCTGTAGAGTTCACAGTTACTGTTTATTTTCATTCTCCAGTAACACTTTCCCTTCATCTTCCCATGTCTGCACCTGTGTAGAACTTCATGTTTTCCAGTGTTGCTCTTGGCTTAGCATGTTTATTTTAACTGTTTCTAATATTTTTCTGTTATCTGATAATCTGACAACTTGAACCTTACTAATTTGCTTTTCCCATCAACTTTTTTGTGTTCTACAAATACTTATGACACGTGTATACTTGCTCAAGTGCTGACTTGTTTGGGGAAGGACTTAAATTACAGAAAGAAGAGACAGAGAGAATGCAGATTGGGATTTTTGGYCAGGTTGCAGCTGCTTTTTTTCAACTTTATTCTATTTTTTGAGGAAATGTGTTTAAACATTTTTAAATACGCTAAAAGTGGTATTATTTATGAAACCAAAACAAATTTGTGTGGCTTCTTTTGGTAAACATAAAAATCTTTATTTGGATTGTACCTTTGCCTGACTCATTTTGTTAACTCRACAGAATTTCATCTCTGCTTCACTCTTGGCCCTCATTCAGAAAAATCATGATAGATGTTTTCACCTGTAGTGCCATTGCTGTTAAACTGAAAACTGTGTCAGTACAAAGAGATGAAAGGTAGAGTATTAGTATTATTAGTATTAGTATTTTTGTACGTTTTCAGTTGCTACATTAAAAAATAAAGGCAAGTCTAATATTGGATTTTTGGTCACCTTCTTGCTTTAATTTTTTAAAATTTGTTTATTAGGAGCCTGTTTCATATTGACTTGGAATACAATTAAAGATCTAGATTTTCTACAATCTAACATTAAAATTTTGAAAGATTTAAAATTGCTTGCAATGGAATTTTGTTTGGGACACAAGTTGAGGGAAGCAGTGCTTTAAAATAATATACTTTGTAACTTATATATCATATAGAGGAAAATATATAATTTTAAAACATGTTTAATATGTTCTACATGAAAGATTTTTCTCTATCTTATTAAGCCAAGGAGGGGATTTTTTKGGGTGGAAGATTCCATAGTTAAAGATGTAAACCAGCAATTTCTTGCTTCTATAGCACAACATAGTTCAGAGCTGAGATTAGAGAAACCCTGTAGAGTGGCTAATACTTGAGGGCATCCCCAGCTAGAAAAGTATGTGAATTTAGGCATGGGAGGAAGGAAGGATCTGCTTTAAATTTAGTGTAGGGTCACTGAGTCTTAATGATAGATTAAACAAGGGAGGTGGAATAATGAATAGGGGTATGCAATGTGTAGCACTAATACCAGAAGTCCATGGTTTTCACTGGTTATTTAATGTCTTTTCCCATATGTTTCTGAATAGAGCAGGTTATGGCAGGGATGAGCTAAGGAATAGCTTTGTTAGTGAATTGTTAAATAGCCTGAATTCTCTTTCTAAAAATGTGTATGTGTGTAGGAGAGCTGCTTGTTAATGGTATAATCGGGCACCTTACATGCAAATACCTTACACAGAGCAATATTAATAACTGTATTTGGAATTGATGTGTGTTTGTTGATATTCTTTAAAACACACTGTGAAGGTTTGRCTGCAATTCTTTTCCATTGTGAAACTAACAGCTGTTACTTGGTTAAAGCAGAAAACAGTTTCAAATTACTTCWGAATATTGTTGATATGATACAAAATTTTGATTTGGTGACATGAAAATGAAATGGAGGAAGTAKCCAGAAATGTTTTTCTTAGTAGAAATTTGACTGACAACTCAATGAGCATTGTTTTACAGTTTAACTTGAATTCAGAATAACATAAATAGAGTATCTATTCAAATGCAACCACATCAAAAGATTTATTAAATTCATAGTTCGAGTGACTGAGAAAAGATGTCACAGTTTACTTTAGAGTTGAGTTCCTACAGAGTTTTCASATGGGGTTCTGCCAACAACCTGATACCAACAACTGAGGTGAACCAAGCAAGTCAACACCTGAGCTGGGTTTCTGGATGACCCATCTGCTGTTTTTATGGTGATAATACCAGYGAGTCTTCAGAGAAAATGCACTTTACACATAATTTTTGCTTTGGGAAATTAATATAATGCACAAGACCTTTAATACCTGTGGCTCATCTTCCTTTCTYGATGCACCTTGTTGGCTGGCCCTAGGAATAAAGGACTGAAAAATGAGTCTGCCCATCTCTCTTCACTAAGCAGCAGGTTTGGTGTGACCTTTGAGTGTTAAAGTGGTGGGAAGAGAGAAGTAAAACAGTGAAATTAGAGGTATTGGAGAATTTCTCTGTCTGAAAATATTAGAAATGGTATTTACCCTTTGTATTGTAACTGAGTGTTTTGCTAAAGGAGTAGTTGCCTATTGATGGTGATSTGGTCATAGATTCCTGAGGAGCAGACATTTAAAGTTTGCCTGTAGTATTTCACATAAGTAATTTGGACTAGATGTAGCCATCAAGAATTGATATAAATGAAATGGAATTAATTGGGGCTCTTTTGGATATTGTCTGATGACACATAGTGATGGATGTAAATCTGGGGGAATGAGGCCATAAGTGCTTTGTTGGGGAAGTAAAGAATCCAGGTGCCTTTCTGCAAGTGGTGCTGTTTCCTCACCTTTAGGTCCTTATTTTCCTAAATGAGATGTTTTTACTCAACTGCTTTGGTGAATCATCTCTCTGTTAAGGATACTGTCTGCTTACAGATTCTTTCTCTTGAAAGTTTTCCTCCTTCTGCCATTTTAAAATCCATGATAGCCAGGTAATACATTAACTTTGCATTTACTCATCCAGCCACTTAATCTGTCAAAGTATTACCAATTTCTCCTTGCCTCATCTCTCAAACTGAACGTAGTGTTTACATTCAAATATTCATTTAATCCCTAGATACATGAAGTTCTTACTCCACCTTTCCAGCCATGAGAGGCAAAATTCATCTACTTCAATCTCTCTTTTAGATACTGAAATGAGAGAATTGGAAATAGCAAAAAATGTATTTGCTGGRTTTTGCTCTGTGTTTAATATAATATAATCTTCTTGGTTTGAATTCTTACCTATCAGCAAAATGTCACCCAAAAATTGCACATTATTTTCCAGGTCTAAGTTAATTTGAACAATTTCAAGCTCTTTAATGAAGGTACTGGCACAGTGTTTATTGAGTGCTGCAGCAAAATGCATCCCATTTTTGACATAGTTTAACTGGGTTTATTTGGGTTCAAACACTTCCATACACTTTAAAGTGAAAGTTGCTTTGTATGTGGCTGAAGTACATTGGACATTCAGGTTCTATTAACGCCCTTTGGAAAGGCCTGAAATTGCAGATTGTTTTAAATTTGAAAATGAAATTGTCCTAATGAGAGGGAAGAGAATGCTACTTTCATGAGCTATAGATGTTTTGGTGCTTCTACTTACTTCAGTTTTACTTGTCAAAATAATTTTGGACACTGAATTAAAATCAATTATGTTGGAAATTAATGCATTTTTGTTCTGCATTAAACASAAAACAAGTTTTCAAAGTTTTAGCCTGCTAAAGCAGAAAACTTAATAGCTGCAGACCTGAATATTTTAGAGATATTGAAAACAAAAATAGTAATTTAAAGGAAGAGATATGCAATWAAAAATTAATTAGAAAATGTATTTTAGTAAAACACACAGTTGAGTCCCTGTGCATTTTATAAAAGTGCTGAATCACAACTGACTTTTGGCTGATAGGTTTGGGCAGGTGAGGTTTTCTTTTGCATTCAGTATAGATATTAAATATTTACATTGGAAGTGTATTTTTTTCCTTTAGATTACAACAGAGTGAATTGMGTATGTGTAAATGTAAATAGCATAGTGAGTCTTCCTTAGAGAGTTTCAGTGGTATAAAATTTGAGAGCAGCAGATGCTCTTATTTAAAAATAGCCCAATTCTGACATCTTAATTTATTAATTGGAAGCATTCAGTAATTTAAACTTCAGTCAGCTTCTAGGAGAGGCAGGTTGGAATTTGATTTCGTTAGAAATGCATTGTTGTTTCTAAAATGAAACTAAATTTTGATGGTTTACATAACCTTTATTTTTATATTTTAATATAATTTATTATGTATTAGAAATACAAGAATGCAGACAAAATTGTGAGTGAATCAGACTTCAAACCTTTCCCTTAAATAAGCCTTGGGTGAAGTAACCTGAGAGTTCTGGTTTGGGTGTTCAGGTCGGTGGTGATTCACACAATGCACTGCATTACTGGATATGAATATATTCTATCTGTGGGTAGCTGGCTAAAAATTACTTTGAAAGGTAAGAATTACACTTTTAAAGTTAAGTAATTCAGTTTCTCCTTGGGCTCTTGATGTCCTTTTCCTGATAAAATGCAAATCCTTTTTCTCTGCTGTGAGAACATTTTAAGTACAGATTACTTCTTTTGGTTTGTCATTTTCCCTCCTAACTTCTGCATTTTGTGTCCTTTGTTTTTCTGTTACTGTGGACCCAATCCATTGCAATAGGTTGTGGCAGAGGTGCTGATTATTAAAATTATAGAGATTCAAAACCAGAGAGAAAGAATTTCTTTCTCTCTGGTTTTGAATCTCTATAATTTTAATAAYTCTCATTAGTCCACAGTTAACTGAAATCACTCTTTTATCTAACTAATTTTTTTGTTCATAGCTATTGATAACATCATGATCTTTTCAAATTCACYATTTTATCACCTTTGATGCTTCCTTGTGCTTAGAAATTTGGTTAATTCTGCTCCTGCTTCCCATCTATCCCTGCCAGAATCCCAGTGCTCTTAGCTATTTGTTGGAATTTTGCCTGGCAGAGGTGTTAAAGGCTTTCCTCTATAATCTTGAAGSCTATCACTCTAGCTGGGTTTGCCTCCTTTTTCCCCATCTTTCTTCACCAAAATGCTTCTGCTTGCTTTGCAGTTTTCCTGGCACTGCCCATTCCATATCATTTCTGTCCCCTAAAAATTTTGGTTACTTGTCTTGGCTTCTTCTCTGTTCCAGTGTCAAAGTCAAGCTTTCCACTGTACCATCAGTGCAACCTTGGACTGTCTGCATCTGATCTCATTTCCCTGCATCCCCCAACTCACATTCCACATTCCTCACAGTCCTCTGACTTTATTGCTCCTTTTGTCTGCCTTTCATGCACTCATTTTTGCACTGTCTTTCATGCTGCCTATGTGCCTGGAACAGTCTTTAGCATCTCAGCCAATTTACAGCTTTGCATAAATTATATTTAATAATAAGACTAACAAAAGTTCATTATGTACATTATTTCAATTAACTTTGTACCTGCATAAGCGGAAAACAGCCCGAGGGAAAGTACTGTTAAACGTTGTTGTGATTTGTTGTGATTCAAAGATACAGATTCAGGCGTGACAGTTCTTTGATGATTTAGCATAATTTTAATTTTTCTAATAATTTAGTGTTAGATTTTTGTTTTTTTGACAGTAGATTTCAAATTTTTCTAATCCAGAGGTTAGACAAAAGCGACTTATTCCTGCTAAGTGAAAGCACCAGAAGGTTGTTGAAACCACATTACCTGGTACAGCCTTTTTGCCCTGTGATACATTTTGCTTCACTTTATCCTTACTGATAGAAATGTGGAAGGACTTAGAATGTTGGATTAGCTTGATATCTGCAAACAAAGTGCATCTTTTGTGTTTAACCTGACTTTCAAAGCAACATGCTCATCTGTGAAGATGAAATACAGGAAAGTAATACTTTGCCTTTATTTGGGCAGTTTRCTGAGTGTGTTGGCGATTTTGACTTGAGGGTTTTCTTAAAATATTAGAAGGTGATTAATATTTTAACTCCCTTCTAACACCAGTGAAAATGAGCTTCATGTGGTTTTGTGCATCAATGTATAGCTGCAAGGCAGGGCATTCTGCAGAAATTATACATAATTTTCCAAGTAAGTATTGCAAGTAAGTGTTGCAAGTAAATATTGCATCTGAAATATATGGGGTATTTTTTCCTCTTTTTGTTTAAATGGCTGTATTGCTACTGTTTACAGCTGAGTTGTGAAACCAAATAGATGTGCCTTTAATTTGTTTTTAAATGATCTCTTATATTCTGGAGATGATAATCTGAAGGGTGGSTGCCATAGTAATGTGCCAGTCACCATGGCATCTGAACATTATGAAAAGACATTCTGGGCTGCACAAAGACAATGCCACCAATTCGTATTTCAAAAGTGGGGGACCAAAAAGTTTGCCAATAAATGTAGCTCAGTGGATGGCACTGCAATTTAGAGTTTGCTTTACACAATGAAGATTTCAGCCCTCCTATCAATGCCAAGTGAATTTATAAGTGAAATCCTTAACACAGACTTTGTCTATTTACTGTGCTAATTTTTTTCAGTTGCACAAAGGGTTGTGGCTGTAGATTTTTATTTCATTGGCCCAGTGAAGGAGCAGTTTACAGTTATGCTTCATGTGGATCTCTAGAACTTTTTCCTCCTCTTGGAATTTTTAACCTGAAATTCAGTCAGTTAATGAAGAAAAGGGGTTTTCTATATTCAATTGGTAAATATTCTAACCTCTGAAACATTTTACAATCTGCTTTCGTAACAGTGTTCTAATTATCGAACAACCCAAAACCTAAATCGTTATTTAAAAGCAAGCTTATTTTATCTTAAATAATTGATTGTGGCTTGTTGTTTGAAAGAGGACTACTTTGGCATGAATTCCAAATCCAGTTATGATCTTAACTCAAGCAGTTTGTTTAATCAAACATTACTCTAATCAGTCTTACATGGTCCCCTACCCAGCCRGGCCTGCCTGTAACAACTGGTTTATTCTGCGACGAGTTGCTCAACAGATGTCATTCTGCTAGAATAATGCAGCAGAATACTTGTGCGTTGGCTAAAATTACTTCAACTTTGATCACTTTTGTCCAGCACATCAGTCTGGCATTGTGCTTTATACCAACATAACACTTTACCCCGAGCATGCCTTTCAAGCTTAGAATAGCAGAGGAATGTTATTGAATTCAGTGCAGTTACAGATGAGTTAATGAAAGAAGGGAAATACTGTTTTTTTCATAATGCCTTTCTGTTGTGTTTTGGAATTAAAAGGGAATTTGAGGAATGTGACTTCCGAGTTATTTATTTTTACTTCTGAAGGCTTTTTGAAAACAATATTATGTAGTCCTATTGATCCCATGTTTCTGTAAATAAGTTTCACTTGTTATTTAAAAATAGCTCACTTCAGAGTTTTRTTTGTGAAAATAACATCAGTAAGACTTTCTGATATGTAACTGGAAAAGAAATATCTCACAGAGACAGTTTATCCTGGTTTTTAATGGAAGAAAACTAAACCRGCAAGAACTGTGTCCTTGTGATCACAGATCAGGACTGTTACATTTTGGGCTGTTGTGGGGTCAGTATGGAGCAACATTTCTTTACAAAGCTGTCAAGGACACTATGAGGAAGCACAGAAATGMATTCCACTTGAATGGCTAATAGATAGTTCGGTTAAAACCCCAGTGTCCTTGTTTCAATTTTTTTTTAGTTAAAATATAGTTGTAATTTGTTTTAATTGAAGCATAGTTGTCAGGTCAGTCAGTGTCCCTGCAAAAACTCCGGAAAAAAAGCAATATTAACATAAAGATTATGACGTGTACATGTAATTTATCAGTTTTAGAAAAAAATGGAGAATTGTCTTAATGATTGTAAAATATACAATGTGTGCCAAGCTGAGCTGAAAATCCAAGTTCAATATGTGTTGGAAAACTGAAATGTCCAGGTAAGGAACCCACGTGGTTCTGATTTCCCTTCTTTAGTGAGATGCAGGCCCAAGAGTTGCAAGTATTGTATCTTACTCCTGGAGCATGAGTTGAACCTCTTGTTTTCCACTCAGCCATGCAGAACATTTATATTTTTAAAACTTTAAACTGGCAGTATTGCAATTATTATCTGCATAGTCTGTGTATTAAGTATATCCAGAAATGTGGGAGTTGTTCAYAGTTTTTCCTAAGGGGCACTTTATTAGCATGAAATAACTGCTACTACTAAAAGTAATGAGAAAGATAAACAGTGATTGACTGGAAGATCTGAAAATACAGTCAGAGCACTGTACTTGGTGTTGGATCTCCATATGCCCTGAATTTCCTGAGTTGTGGGTGTTTGTTGGCAAACCTGAAGATACAGCGAGTACTGATTGATAGGTAGGATCAAATGATATACAATGTCTGGTTTATTGTATTATCTTCATAAGAATAGTAGTTTAGAATCTTCTTTCATTCATTTCTGGAATATGAAACTTTATCTCTATGGATTATGTTAGCATTTACCATTTTGACAAATTTCAGCTTTCTTTCTGRTTTTTGTAAACTATTTTGCTGTTCAGAAAAAGTTGTTAACTCAGGGTGAGTGCATTAGACTGCAGGCAAGGTGCTAGCTCAAAGATACTTTTTTCTGCTGACAGCTATAATATAATAAATGCATTTTTTTTTGGTTCATGACATTTTTAGTTGTTCTCATAGCAAAAGTTAGAACACAATTAATTTCTGTTTGTTTCTGTTGACAAGTGAACAAATGAAAATCTAAAGGAGGCATCAAAAGACAGTTTTTGGAGCAGCCTTGTCATTTGCTTTAAGRCAAATATTATCCATCTGCCTTAATAACTTTTGATTTAATGGGTTCTTGTGTCTGTTTGTGTTGGGTTGTGCAGCCCTCTTGGAGCTGAGACCAGGATGCAGAATTTGTGACTTGCTCAGATATTTTGCCTGGGGATAGTCAAGCAAAATATTATTATAAAGTAGCAAACCTTATTTATTCTCTTTGAGAATGTTTTTGGGATGTGATACAAATTGTTGAGATCTGTCTGGACCTGAGAAGATGTGGGAGGACCTTGTATTCCCATGTARCAGTTTCTTGAAAGACAAACAAAAAAATTGGGACTGGGTGGGGGCTCTGAGCAACCTGGTGCAGTGGAAGGTGTCCCTGCCCAGRGCAGGGGGTTGGAATGAGAGGATCTTTAGGGTCCCTTCCAACCCAGACCATTCTGTGATTCCTGTGAAAAGCCACCATGGCTCACTGGAACATTTTATTGTTCACAGTTATGGTCCAGCTGGACAATATTTACATTATTTGTGCAGTCTTWATGTTCAGGTGCAGGACATTATTCAGAATTTAAGATACCACTCTCTATCCTAAGTACCAAAATATAATTTTTTAATGACTTAAGTAATTATTTATCACAAACCTCTGATAAAACTTGCCTGCTTTTCTATCTCTGGTAATGTTTTCATGGGAAGGGTTTTGTAACTCTGGTATTCTGCAGTATTCTTCCTGTATTCAAAATTTTCCACTCTTTCTCCTTTTCTCCCCTCCCTTCCTTCTGCTCACCATCATGTGAGATGATTAACAGTAGCAGTTGTAGTTTAGTGGCATGAGAAAAGAGTTGATGTAAAAATCAATCACTTAAAATTTTGTTAATAAATATTTGAAATGCATAGTCTTAATTGAAAATGTATTAATTAATACTTTCATGTTTAATATACTAATTTTTTAAAATACCATTTTAGAAACTTATGCAAAATTAGTTGTATTTCTTATTTGATTAGATTTTCACGCAATGTTTTAGGGTGAAAATTAAGTAGCAAAACATGGAACAAAATTTTTGTTACTACCTTTTGCTTCCCTTAATGTTTTTTCATTACTTTGTAATACTTTTTACTAGGAAATTTTCTGTTACAATTTTTTTGTCCATTTATAGTGCTGAAGTAATAATGAATCAATATGAATGGTAATTTTTAGGTTTTAATTTTCGTTTTCTGTAATACAGTTTGTTCAATTGCTTTTAGCTGTGTAAACCTGCTAACCAGGTCTGAATCTAAGAGCATYGGCGGAACCAATTTTACAATAATTTAGAAAAATTAAAATCTTGGGGCTGTGATGACAGCAATGCTTTGGCTGCCTTTTTTAGAGCAAGTTCTGATTTGTTTTTGTTTTTTCCCCAGGTCAAGCGGAATGTGTATGACCTGACCAGTATCCCTGTCCGTCACCAGCTGTGGGAGGGCTGGCCACCTTCTGCCACAGATGACTCGGTGAGTTCCTTGGGTTCCCATGTCATTCCTTCCTACAAGTTGCTGATTTTTTGTGGATTTTTTTATTGTTATCACTCAGTAGTGTTTGGTGTCTCATCTGCAGTACCTTAACATTACCACACTTCACAGTTTTGTCTTGAAAAATACAAATACTCAAGATTTGGATTGCTGAAGCCCATGGAAATTATTTCTTTGTGTCAGATTCAGTGCAGGTTTTAGACAAGGAGGAGACGTGTTCTAGACTGAAGTAAAGCCATGAAGCATTTTGGAAGTTGAAGYTTGTTGAGTGATTGAATTTCAGGAAAAAAGTCCTGATTTTCTGTATGCTCTGAGTGCACATGTAAGATATTTTACACAGTACATAACCTCACCCAGTTCATGCTTAAGCCTGTGCTTGGCTTCAGAGCAGAAGTTCCTGCTGAAATCAGTGAGGAGTCACCACTGGTGACAGAATCCACTGACTGAGAATTGCCTACAAATTCATGAAATTGGGGGACTCATTTGCTCTATTCCATTAACTATTAGACTTGCTTYCTTGCTGTGTATTTGACAGTGTGCCTTTCAGTTTTGGTCAGATAATTTTCTTCTGCTAGTATGTTCCCAGTACCAGCTAGTGAGGTCTGCTTTTATTTAGAAAAAACCCAAACCAATCCACTTTAAAAAAAGTCTAAAATGCTGCCGAAATAATGATGTAGTTGTGCTGTATGTAGATTTTGTGACCTGAGAAAAATGYAGAAAAATTAAGTATTCAGTTGAACCTGAGTGTTCTACAAAGTGAAAATGGATTTGGAGTTTGCTTTCTTACCTGTTGCCATTATCTGCCATGCMTTACTGTCCTGTCCATTTCTACTCTCTTCTTTTAGAGAGAGTATTGCTGTTTGAAATGACTGCTCCTTTTTTTTGCTCTGAGTAAAGGATTTATGCCAATTAAAAAAAAATCAGGCAAGAAACCAAAAGCTGTTTGAATTTCTAATGTGCTTGTAAAATATATCTGTGGTGGTTTGCAGAAACAGTATTTAAGCTTGAGAAAGGTGGGTAAATCTCCCTATTTGAGGGCATATCTGAGCTGATAGATGTAAGGTCTGAAATAACAGCATGGTGTCATGTGGTAATTACAGTCTTTGAAATGTGGATCCATTTTAACATTTTATTAGTTTACATTAGCCCAGAAAAGAATTGGAAACTCAACACTTCTAATCTGTTTTCCCACAGCTGTTAGGTTTTCAYGTATTTTTTCCCCTCCTTTTCTTTTGAATAGGACACCTCACATAYGTAAAACCCATGAATCTGCTTTAAGTCTGTTTTTACAAGTGACATTGTTGCAGGTGAATTTTTCCCCCTTTTCATCTTTAATGAAATTGGTGAATGTTGAGTCATCTGCTCTGAGGCAGAGGAGTCCTCAAAGCTCACTGCTCGAGTCTGGTGGAGCTGGAACTCGTCAGCTGTGTAAACAGATTTGAATGTGTTGCCAGCAAAAATATAATTAATTTCTGTCTAAAATTAGAGGCCAYAGCTTACTATTTATAAAGATTTAATATTAGCAGTGACTATCTATGCTTCTGTGATCTCAACACTTCTTTTCCAAATTAGAAATACTCAGTAATAATTACTTYAGTAATTAATGGCGATCTCTCGAGTTCAGTGGCACGTTTTTAAGATCACTTTTTCCATCCTCAATTTTTAATTTGCTGTCTTGTAGGGTACCCCTTTGCAATTAAGGAGTTAAGGAAAGACTTGATTAAAATACTTTTTCATTTGCATGTTATGCAGCATAAGAAATACTTTGTAATACCACAGGAGGTTTTTTCAGTGCAGTTCTCGTTAACCTTTGGCTTAGCAAACAGGACAACTAAATAGACTTGGCATAATTGGATTCCTGTATCATCTTGAGTCTCTTATGAACCTGCCAGACTACAGTCTTCTGACATTATCAGGAAATTTAGTGGAGTCAATAGTAATTTAAAACATTGTTGCTTCGTCTCCCTTCAGAGTTCAGATATGTTCTCTGCTCGTGCTATCTAATGGAATATGGGATACTGTATGAATTGCCAATAACTCTTTCAGATCCTTTTGCACACTTGCACCAGGGAAATGGGTATCAAAACCTCCCCATGCAGGAGAATGTTTTCATGCTGTGACAGTTTGATTGTGGGAAACAAGGCATACGCAGGCCGTGCAAATCTCGTTTCACCGTTCAGCAAGGACACGGTCTTAGCTTTTATTGTGCCTGAATAACTTTAATGCCACAAATTATATCTGTTCTGCTCATTAAAGTTCAAAGTAAATGTGTGAGTTTTTACTCATTCTTTTTTTTAATGCATTTATGCAAGTACAACTTTAGTAGATTCAAAATGTTGGTTTATTTATTTTTGCATATATATCATCAAGCGATACAATGAAATCTTGAAAATAATCCTGGAAAATAAAAACCATAATTTGCTTTAAATGCATTCACAATGTGTTCGCAGTTTTTATTTTGGAATTTGTAACAATCTTAGCATTGCAGATTTTTTAAAATGTGGACCCTGCCAGAACAGTTTACTAAAATTTCTGAATTTTACTCCTTTTTTGTTTGCCATATTGGCTGAATGTCTAGGCTTTCATTGATAACTACCACTATTGTCAAGTGGAATGAATAATTTTCAAATATGTGTTCACTGCAAAAAAAAACCTGTGATCAATTGTAGGTGATACTTTAATTCCAGTTTTTGCATGGAAGCATTGTGATTTTATTTATATGTATGGGTGACTTTTTGGATGTTAGTTTTACATGCGTATGTTTGAAGTAAAACTTTTTTTCTCTGTGAGGTCACTGGTTTTTGATTAATTTCTCCTGTCCTGCATCATCCCCTGGGAACACAACCACCTTTGTCCCCTGTGAACRTGACCACCTTCCCTTCTGTGGTGGCTGTAGCAGATGTGGTTGACATTCCTTAGTTGAATTTAATAGAGAATTCTGGGCTATAAAAAAAATTTCAAACACTTAACGGATGATCTAATTAGTATTGCTGATCTAATTTAGCTATTTCATTGCATCTGCACAGATAGAATTTAAGAATGCTGATAAATAAGGTTCTGGTACAAAGTGAAACCATTTCTGGCACTTTTTGGCAGATCTCCAGATTTTTGAAGAGGTTGAGTATTAAGCAGCTGAGTAATTAGTATTTGGGAGTATATATTTCCTTTCCTTTCCAGCTCTTAACAGTTCTTAACAGAAAGTTCATGACCACATGCTGTCATTGTGATATGAAAACAAGTTGTGAGGTTTACATTTGCTGGCTGTTTAATTGTAATGGATGCCATGTCTGCATTTTCTGCAGCATTTGGAGTCTTCCCCCTGGAACTGATTGAGTAAAGAATGAATAGTCCTGACAGAGMAAGTGCCTGCTAATCAGAAGCGTAAAATTTGCTATATTTAAATTAAAATACATACCTCATTAGAAAATACTCTGCTCTTTYTTTTCTGTGTAAGAATATCATAATTATAATTTGGATTTTAATGTATTCTYATCAGTCATTTGCAGTAGAGTAGGAGGGTGGACCTGGCAGGATCCTTTTATTTTAGATGCACAGAAAAATACTTGAAGTGTGTTTTGTTGTCTGGGTTCAGGAATATGGTAAAGTTTCAATTTAACACTCATACTATAATCTGAATTTAGTAATGAAAATTTTTAGACAGTCCTCTCAGTCTTGGAAGTTTGTGGTAATTATGAAGCAGCATATTACTCATCATTAAGAAATATAAAAGTAACTGAGTAATTCAATAAACAGTTCCAAAATAYCTTTGTTTCAGGTGACTGACTTTGATTTATGGCTTGCTTGGTTGTTTTTRTGTGGATGAAACGATGATGAATTATCCTGTTCTATCCCCAGTAAAACTTAGGAGGTTACAGTTGGTCCTTCACCACTTTTTTAACCCCCTTGACTATTTTCTATTTATAAAAATTAAGATAAAGTGTTTGGAACTAATTTCATGCATGTAAAAATTACCATGTCAGGGCTGAGTTTTTACTTTTTTATCATGAGAATTTATTTATGATTGTTCAGTTTTTAAGAGGCAAGATAACTCAGTTGAAGTGACCTACATTTACCATGTCATTTTTGAGAAGGGTTCATTTCCTCACTGTGTGGTAACAAGTCTTACAGAAGTGCAACAAGTGCACTTGTATCTGTGTATTAAAAAATAAAGGCAATCTAGTAGCTATGATTTAAAAAAAAAACAAAAAAACCTCAAACAATAACACCCCCCTCAAAAAACCCAGCAAACAAAAAACTGAAAAAGATGGGGGAAAAAATCCCACCCCCATGACTTTAATAAGTTTTCAGCATTCTTAACCATGTTGGGTCCTGATGGAGAAAAAAGTTTGTCATGTTCTGCTGACACCTCTTGTGGACCAGCTTTAATGTAATTTTTTAAAAATTGTTAGAGATCCTGGCAATGAAGGAAATGGGAAATGCACTCCACGCTTCTGTTTGATRTAAGGATAGTTGGGTGGCAGTAGCCATGATTTCAGAAGTTGGGGAAAATTAAAATCACCTTTCTTAGTGCCTGTGAAAAGGAGTTCTAGTTTTTATAACTAATTTCGTGCATGAATTTAAATGCYCAATAAAATAATAGAATTTTAAGGCTGTTCTCCTATTTCTTAAGGGGAGGAGCAGGAAGATGGGATGTACACAGGTGTATTGGAGTCATTTGAGGCAGTAAAAGTTTGGTTTGTGGCT